>NC_137522.1:147500-235000 GCF_041902795.1 Electrophorus electricus
CCTCTTCCTCCTCCTCCCCCCCTCCATGCCACCATGCAGCACAGTCTCAGCCTCAATGGTAAGGGCGTGGCGGTGGCGAGACATGTCTGTTGCTGTTCCTGAAGGTGTTTCTGGTTCAGGGAGTGGATTTCAGCCTCCTCTGGCCTCTCCCACACAGGCAGAATGTCTTGCGTTTGGATGCCCAGAGATACTTTCACCCCTTGAAAAACCAAATAGATGATTTCAAGTTTGGTTTATTTGTCACATACATAGTCATACACTGTACAACACGCAGTGAAATGGTGGGCACGCAGTGAAATGGTGGAAGATGATAGAAATACAAGTAGGCAAATGCCATGGAACCTCCCTTTTTGCTTGTATTGACTTCATGTGAAAGATTGCATGATTATGTTTTATTTTTCAAACTTTTGCAGTGTAAGGCAAAGGTGATTATGGTCCTACTGACGTAGGTGATTATTTGTTGCTCATTTTAAATTAGATCTGTGTAGAATCTTTGAATAAAGTACTATAAAGGCTTTCATTTAATATATACAATAATATCAAAACAACAGGTTGCATATGTGAATCCCAATGATTTTATTACAACTGGGTCATGTAATGTTTGAAATGTTGACCTTTAAGACCTATGTATAGTGAATCACTTGACAAAATTGGCATCAAACCCTAATCTGTTGTTTAGTCCACACGCTGATGTACAGTGGTAACTGCTAAACCAGCCACTAACTCAGAAGACAAAAAGAGTGCATCTGTAGTGAGGAGAAAGCCTATAGCCTATCAATACCAGACAGACATCTGCAACTAGAACTATGAATGTGCAGATTTCACAACATCTCAGAGTAAGTTGCATAAGGAGTCCCTTAATCAGACAAAACCATACAAGAAACCAGGAAAGATGCATATGCTCCTTAGCCAGTGAACAGCACTATGTGGAGGGCTCTGGGAGACACAACACCCACCACCAAAGATTAAGTTCTTTCTTATTCCTTCAGAATGAAATTCAAAGTCATCCTTTAATATCAGATGTTGTGAGAAAACTTACTGGAATTATTGTCTTGCTTAATTGTGACTGCAGAATGCAAAGCTGCATAGCAAGACTGCTTGCTACAAAGGTTTATTTGAGCAACAGACAATATAGGAGATAATAAAAGATATATGGAATAGAAATCAGAGCCATTGCAACCAGATATGATTGTATTCAATTACAGTGTAATATTTTGCAATAAGGAGACAACCTTGAGGAAGCAAGGCTAGAGGTGAACCCAGGCTAGAAAAAAAAGCCATCTGAGAGCTGCAAGCTGCAATCTTGATACAGGGAGGCTGGCCTGCTTTCTGTCGACTTTTAGCAACTGATCAGTAGCTAGCGTTGTGTGGCAGGGACGTCAGAGGAAACCCAGAAATCAAATGCTAGTAAATCAAAGGAAATCTAGCTATGCATTCACCTTGGGTTGATGAATTCTGCAGCAAAATATGTGGCAGGAAATGCTCTGATCTTCTATATGCCGATTACAAGGTTACAGTCCCCACAGTCAACCAATCAGTGAAATTCAGATACAAAACACTCTTGCATGTTGGTAAATATTAACTGTGTGTGTTCCAGATGCTTTCTTCAGAGCACTTCCTCATTCTTCCCCATCACCAATGGAGATTCCACCTCCTTCCCGAGTGACTCCACCTTCAAATCTATGTCCTCTGAGGGGAGTTGATTCCAGCAGCTTCACAGCTAGCCTGAGAGAACTACAAAGGGTAAGACATTTTCATGTCTTGTTACCAGTTCCAGAGCTATGCTAACATATTACAACATGACACAAGACTTGAAACAGGAGTAAACTGCACAAAATTTACAAAGTTTGCAAAGCTGTACAAAGGTATATTTAACCTTATAAAGAAAAGAGTTTTGGAGAAGTATCTTTACATTTTCTGAGTAAATGAAACTATGTAAAAAAGGAAGTATAACTGCACTGTAATATATTAATACACACATCAAGAATCTCAGTTAAGAGTGCTTACTCAGCTAAACTAAATCCTGTCAAGTTAAATAATCTCCTACTTAGCAACAAAATAATTCCACCATGTACAGCATTACTGTGAATTTAACAATGGTGGGTTGATATGTGTGCAGTTGGTAGCAATAGCTTCTAGTATGTGCGCATGTGCATCTTTCATTCTGTTTTTCCATAGTGTGGATGGTACTGGGGTCCAATGAACTGGGAGGATGCAGAATTGAAACTAAAAGGAAAACCTGACGGCTCTTTTCTGGTTCGGGACAGTTCAGACCCCCGATACATACTCAGCCTCAGCTTCCGCTCACAGGGAGTCACACACCACACCCGCATGGAGCATTACAGAGGTAAACAGACACACACACACACACACACACACACACACACACACACACACACACACACACACACACATACATGCATGGACTCTAACTCACGTGAGGTAGAATCAAGTTTTTACAACCATAGCTGGATTACAACACACAAGCAAACACATTCACATATACATTTACTTATTTGCCATTCAATATTTAGGAACCTTCAGCTTATGGTGCCATCCGAAGTTTGAGGACCGTTGTCATTCTGTGGTGGAGTTCATAGAACGTGCCATCATGCATTCTAAGAATGGAAAGTTCCTTTACTTCTTGCGGTCACGAGTACCTGGTAATGCTTCTAAAGTATCTTATTCACTATAGTTTGGTGATTTCAGTGTAGACAATTTGAATAAAATAGTATATTGAACTGTTTCAATTGAGATTGTAAGGGAGGTCATAGGTGAAAGATCAGTCCCGTCTAATTCCTGACCTCTGTCTCGCAGGGCTTCCACCGACCCCAGTGCAGCTCCTGTATCCAGTCTCACGCTTCTGTAACGTCAAGTCCCTGCAGCACCTCTGCCGCTTCTGTATCCGACAGCTTGTCCGCATAGATCACATCCAGGAACTTCCATTACCAAAGTACTGCTCTCTCTCACCCTTGTGGTTTCACACTGGTCTGTCTCACTTGTGGTACTTAAATGTCACTGGAAATGTTTTCTCCCCCTAGACCCCTAATTGTCTACCTGAGAAAGTTCTACTATTATGACCCAGAGGAAGAGATGTACATGTCGATTAAAGGCATGCGCCAGACAGCAGGCGGGGAACCGGAGCCAGAGCCCGAGACGTAGCCAGAAAAGCCATATTTCCCCATAAGAACTGGTTGAAACTTCTGAAAATGTTCTTAACAGATATGCAAATGCAAAATCTGTTTATTCACTGGCAATCGCCATTGTAACTGTAACTCCATGTTTTTCAGGATTTCTGTGTATGGACAGCAGATGGCATAGTGCATAGACACTGTTGAACAGAACTCCTACTCCTCATCAGTCTTCCAGTGGACCACAGTGAACATCATTGGAAATGGCCGCTTTCTAATTTTAAACCAAGAAGACAGAGGAGGACAGTAGAATGCTGCGGTACTGTCCATCTGAAACTGGCACTAGAAGCCAGACACAGACCTGTTAGGCACTGGACTGGACAGGCCCGGGACTGAAAACTAGAGCATTTAATGTGACCTGGAGTTATGACATGATCCTCCATCTGTATCTTTCTCATGGAGAAAAAAACACTGGAGTTTTTAAACTGGACACATTTGTGAATCACTTTTCTTTGTTCATTGTCCCTTAATTTTCCACTGCCTCAACAGTACTTCCTCAGTCTGACAGCAGGCTATATGAAGCATCCTTTCAGTAAAAGGGTCAAAATTAAAAGCAGTTTGGAATTCCACATCTCTCACTTGCATTTCATACATGAACCATGCTATAACAAAAATGGCATCTCATTACCTTTAAATGAGTAATCATAGGGAGTTATGCATGATGTTCACCTAACACTAGTCATGCACAGTTGATATACACAAACTTGGCCTACTCCAAACAACTGGGTACTCCTGTTTGGAACTGGACACATGTTTTAAAAGCATCTGTATCCTTCAAACAATGCACAAACTGGGATTAAATACAAATTTTATATATCAGTAAAGGTCTATGTTTAGCATTTTTGTGTGGACCCATGTTTTATACTCTTGACAAATATGGTCATTTGAAGAAATGCACTTCTAAACTACAGTAGGCTGCTATAATAGCTGGTTGTTAAAGGCCCCACAAACACTGATTTAAAGATAATTACAATTCTCATCTTAAATCCCTTGAGAATGTAAACTCCACAAACAGATTTAGAATGACATGATGTGTGCAAGACAGTTGGAAAGGAAGTCCCTAAAGCTGGTTACATAGGTGAATTCATACAAGAGTTTCATTTAAAAGGACAGACCATATCACAGTATTTTTTCCCTTGTGTAATCCACTGTGTTTAATCAAACCCCAGGACGTACGCAGATCTGGACAATTTTCCGTGGCTTGTTTAATTTGGCATTGTTCAATATCAACACCAAAACGGATTTGGCCTTAGTCCAGATATTTTCAGTTGATTTATTAAAAAGTAGTAAGGTGCTGAAGTACCAGTAAAGTAAAGCACGTCAATCAAAATGGATCTCAATGACTTTTGATTGATACGTTTCAGCCATTTCTAACTGGACGAGCTGGATGTCAGTGAAATACACACTCGGGTATTACTGGCTCAGCCTGGCCCACTTTCTCTCTCCAAGTGCTCACCTTCTTTTCTTGAACTACGACAATCTATTGGCTATGTATCCGCCCATCAACTGTCATCGTACAATAAGATTATTCTATTGGTCAAAGTATAGCTCACTCATGACCATGGTTTTATTTGATTGGGCAGGGCCGCAATCATTCAGCTCTCAGGAGCAGCCGGATTGGTCCAAGGCTGCAGGCGGTCTCTTGCATGGGCTTGCTCTTGAAGGCTTCACGGACAGCGAATGTCGTCATGAGCGGTGGGTAGGAATTATAACGTTGGTGTTTATATTACTATCTACTTTGTTAAACATTTCATCGTCGGATTGACTACAGTGCGTTAAATACCCAGAATAGCAAATATATGTTTCAAAATGAAATATAACACGGCAACTGCAAACCGCACACTTCCGGAATCAGGGTGGTTTTCCGTATCAAAGAGTTTTATCTTGCTAGCTAGTCCGCGGCTCGTCAGGTTAGCATGTTAGCGTTAGCCATCAAAGCACAGCTTGCTTTGCACTTTTACCATTTCACTCCTTTGGCATAAGCAATTTGAAGTTTTGCTTAAGTTCATCTCAGTGCATATTGATGCGACGATCCCTTTGCTCTCCGTGTTGAAATCTGTAGCTGGCTAGCTTGAGATGTAATAAGAAGGCGACAAAGGCTAATTAAACATTTAAAATACAGTTGGTTGCAGCCTGCAGAGCAGTTCAGCTAAGCTAACAGCTTGACCACTGGCGAGCTAACACGACGTCGTCGTTTGACATTTGGTGAGCCGAGAAGCTGTTAAACCTCGTTAGCTCACCTGGTTTTATTTTGAGAGAGCGCTGTCAGGCCGCACTCGAAATTGCGGGTGTCCTTTTATTTCCTCCTTACCATGACAAGCTCTAGCTAGGTAACTGAATGTAAGCGCAAATCTAGATAGGTATCTAGCATTTTGTTTTTTGTATTTTCTTTTAGGAAGCCTGTACGTAATTAGCCTGATAATTTGACACTCGCGAAGTAGCTAAATACAGTTAGATAACAGCTGCTACTAGTAACTTGGTGCAACTCAAGTTCTTAATAGAGGATAAATTAAATTGTACAGAACTGCATGAAAGCTGGCAGGATTCGCATCTGAACTTCCAACTAATCGTTAGATCTTAGTGAATTAGTGGTTATGTAGTCAAACAGCCGTCAGCGCTCACCTGCAGTCATTGAGTAGCCAGCATTAGCTCGCAACACCAGTTGTGCTGATAATATAGCTACAGTCTCGCACTACTCGTGCATTTTACGCAGGGTGTGGGAATATGCTCCATTTTGGATTTTGCATGATGATACTAAGTTCACAAGATCGGTTAAAGTCCTTTCAGCGACGTCTGCGTGAATCACTGCTCTCCCAGTTCACGCTCATCTAGATAGTTACAGGTAACGCCTCTTTTTAAGATACGTTCACATATCTATGACAGTGCATGCAAGATGCAGAAAGCAAACGTATTTCATTAATTTACGCAGTAGTTGGTATCTTTTTGACGATCATGAATTCACTGATGTGTATTTTGTTTTTTGTTTGCGATACGCTGACGTTTAGCAAAGCTGAAGCGTTCTTACTGTATGATAGTCGATCACCTGTTGAAGAGCGATTGTACAACACGTACTTCTAGAAATCACCATTAGTTTCTGTTTCTTTCCAAAGATCAAAAGGACAGCATGGCCACCACTGTTGCTGTTAGTCCCAGTGAATACCTCCAGCCTACTACCTCCACCTCTCAAGTAAGATCTCAGAACTAATGCCATGGTATTTCTGTCCTTGCCAACATCTGCTTTAGACAGGTTTTGTGTTTCTGAGAATTCGTTTTCAGAACACATTTACACCTTTTAATCTGGTCATTATTTGACATTATTTCCTTTGTAAGCAATCTTTGTGTGTGTTGTACAATTCTGAATTGTGTTAAAGTTTTAAGATACTGGTTTTTGCTTTATTTTTTAAAATGTATTTATTTAAGTAGATTGGGTGTCCATGTCCTGCATCTCTTAAAACTGGCAAGGTGTAAGTTTAATAAAGCTCCCTCTTATTTCAGGCTTTTTCACAGCAACTCTGCTTTGATCTGTTTTGTAGGATTCTCAGCCTTCACCTTTGGCTCTCTTGGCTGCCACTTGCAGTAAGATCGGCCCACCTGCTGCCCAGGCACCAGTCAGTGTTCCACCAGCCCAGCCTACAACTCGCCGCTTGCACCCAATCAAGCCTGCTCCCATTGCTCCAGCCCCACCCAAAAATCTCGGCTTCCTCTCTGCTAAGGGAAATGTAATCCAGCTACCTGCAGGGTTAGGTTCTTCAGGAACTAGCCCCATCCTCCTCACTATCCAGACCCCGGCACGTCCAGCAGGCACAACAACTGCAAACATCCAGTACCAGGTGGTGCCCCAGATCCAGGGAGCCCAGACAATTCAAATGGTGCCCCAGGGTGGACAGATCCAGATCATCCCTGGAACCAACCAAGCTATTATCACATCACCTGTCACAGTACAGGCTGCCACACCCACTCCTACATCCATGGCAACAGTACCTGCCACGCAGAAGACAGTGCCCATTAAGCCGTCAACACAAAAGCGACGGCAGAATAATGTTAACGTGACCCTTAACGCTAACGTTGTGCGGCTGCCTAGTGGACTCACGCTGCCACTCAATGTTGCTACGGGTGAAGTGGGTGGAGCTCAGATCGTTACAGAATCAGCGGCTGCCACATCTCGCCCAGTGAAGGGAAAGAGGGGGCGGAAGAGACAGGTTGCTGTAGCTCCACCCACCCCTGCTCCACCTCCAGCCTCACCACCACCTATTGCAGAACAGGTGGAGACGGTGCTAATAGAAACCACAGCTGACAATATCATTCAGGTAGGTTCATAACTCCGTGATTAACCTTCATATGTTGCAGTGCTCATTCACTTTTGTGTTCAGGTTTTATAGCTCAAGAATATAAGGCAAACTTTATAAACTTTACATGAGTGCAAAGTGTCGTTCTTATGGAAAAGGTGTGGCAGGGAAAAAATGATGTGCAACATTTGCACAATTACAAATGTGTTTTAAAAATATTTTCTTAAACTGTAGTGGCTCTATAATAAATAGTGGCAAAATGTCACTTTTTGTGTTGGTACACAAAACATATAAAGTACATCTGTTTCAGGTTACATTATTCATTCTATGATTTATTTTCAAACTAATATTCTCTTTTTACTTTGTCTTCCCCCGTATTACTTGCAAAGCACACTGGGCTAGCCTTTTGAGGCAGTCACTGACCAATAAAATGTTCAATTTCATTTAAAGTTTATGCAAGCCCAGTTGAGCCCTGAGCTGAATTGCTTTGGTGAGTGGTGTCAAAAGCTGCACTTCAGTTGAATACTGCTGAAAAGCTCTTGGCTGCATTCACTCCTGGATCATTTACCTCTTTGTCCAGTCTGACTTTGGTCCTAGGACGTGACCTAAACAGCACTGAATTTTCAGCAGTAAGGGGTTGTTTGTGGTGGTGGTGTTTTTTATGGGGGGGGGGTATTATTGTTTTAACATAATCTGATGTATACATTGGCTCATTAGAGGTAAAATAAGCGTAATGTAAAAAACATAATGTTCTTTTAAACTTTGACTATTGCAGTTTTAAAGAGCTGCACTGATTCTATATCGTTGTTTCATGATTCCATTTTTCATTATATTGCATTGATACTTTAAACTCTTGTATTGATGTGTTAATTTGACATTTTATTAAATGTATGTATTCATAACCATTGCTATAGTTAATGTAACTGAAGAAACTTTGTAAAGCCTATAGATGGCAGTAGCTACTAAAGGCCAGTATGCAGGTTTTGTCTATAGCTTATACAAGGAAAAGACACGCAAGTAATACAATTGCATCATGATTTATCAAAAATGTCCAGCACACCTCCAGCTATTTTAGTTCTGTGAAAGTTCATGTTTAATTACTAAATAATTTTCTTTCTTCTTAGGCAGGGAACAACCTCCTGATTGTGCAAAGTCCAGGGGGGAGCCAGCCTGCTGTGGTACAGCAGGTGCAATTGGTTCAGCAGAAATCCGATCAGCAGGTGGTGCAGATACCCCCCCAGGCACTCAAAGTGGTACAGGCTGCATCTGCAACACTTCCCCCAGTGCCCCAGAGACAACCAGCCACCCCGAGTGTGCAAATGACCCCCACTGAACCCACACAGGTAGAACAGAAGTGTTTCTGCTTTGTCAGTTTAGTTAAGCTTAGTTCACAGACCTAATGGCTGGGAGCAGATATTTTCACTGTTCTAGCAAAAATATAAAAAAAAATTTCCCTGCAATTGAGACTAGATTTTTAAAGGTTAATATGCACTCACAATTGGCATGAAGATTTGTTTTTAATGCCCGTCTCTTGGTACAGTACCTTATCTGTGTGCTCTGTATGTTTCAGCTAGGCACATGTTTTAGATTTTGCTATTATATGTTTTGTTTTGGTTTTTTTTTGTCTGATGTCTCCTAATGTTCCCAGGTGCTGATTAAGACAGCATCGGGTGAGTGGCAGGCTGTGCAACTGCAGGAGACGATAGTTGCTGCTCCACACACGCCTGCTGCCACCACCCCTACCCCGCCAGCCGTGGTCAGCAAGAAAGCCCAACCAGGTGCCCGGAAAGAGCGGACCCTTGCGAAGATAGCCCCTGCTGGTGGGGGGTTAATAACGCTGAACGCAGCTCAGCTTACTTCAGCAGCTCAGGCTGTCCAGACCATCAATATCAATGGCGTTCAAGTTCAAGGAGTACCAGTCACCATCACCAATGCTGGGGGTGAGTGCCAGAGCTTGAACTACTCGAGAACACTGTAGATCACAGACAAATATTAAAACATTCATGCTAATGTTTGAGTATTTTTTTTTCAGATAGCATTCTCTTAGGCTAGGTGATTCTGACTGTCCAGGTCTGACTCTCTTACTTATGCTGATAGTATTTGCACCATTGTTTTTCAGAAGGAAATTTTACTTGACCTGGCATGCTGTATCTGCTGACACTGTCAATAAGTCTTAAGAACAGGTTTGTCCCTAGACCAGGGTGGAGTTGGTACTTGTGTCTAGTCTCAGGGACAGTGCTTTTGAACTTGGATGATTTAAAATGTACTTATCATTTTTAGGCTCTTATAGTCTTGTCAGATGCCATGTGTATTAAATAACTAACTAATCATTAGAGTATTAGAGTGCAACCACATGGTTGAAGATTGTTTTTATGTGGCAAACCAT
Source organism: Electrophorus electricus (assembly GCF_041902795.1). Taxonomy (NCBI): domain Eukaryota; kingdom Metazoa; phylum Chordata; class Actinopteri; order Gymnotiformes; family Gymnotidae; genus Electrophorus; species Electrophorus electricus. The sequence goes on from NC_137522.1 coordinate 157,364, forward strand.
GTAAAATTAGTTCTGTCATGCTGTAAGCACAATATTTGACTGCTAGGGGTGTAACGTGGTTTTTGGAAGTAAATTGTTTTCTGTATTTTATGTGTTTTGATTATATATATATATATATATAAAAATAAAAAAGACTTGATTCTACAGAGGTCTTATTATGAACAGTATCTTACAGATCAGACCCTTTGAACTATAACCCACATAAATGTCTAATCGGCTCCTGTAAAACTTTGTAAGCCATATGAGGGACAGCCAGAGGAGATTGAGGGGAGTCTTAAGGGTAGAGTTTTAAATTTGGACACGTTGTTTCATATGTCCAAAAAAAAACCCAACAAAAACTTGGTGACCACAAGTGAATATGCTCATGCAAGTATCTAAAACCCTTTGAATCCAGCCCCTTATCAGTGTACATTGAACCTCGTACAACGACTTATGACACATCTCCACATCTGCTTGGCATGCAGGCCAGCAGCACCTGACGGTGCAGACGGTTCCGGGTGGAGCTCTTCAGCTGGGCAGCGTGCAGACGCAGACACAACCACTGAAGGTGGAGCAGACGCTGGCGCTTGAGCTTCAGAGCCAACCGGGTGAGAAGAAGCGGCGCATGGCCTGCACCTGCCCCAACTGCAAGGATGCTGAGAAAAGGCAAGTGGAAGCCCAGTGTCTTAGAGTGCCGGGGAGGGCCACGCCCATGTTTAAGGCAGAACAGTGTCACTCTTCAAATATTCACATGTACTCCCAAGTTTGGATCAACAAATTAAATGTTGATTGAAACGTGTTAGCATTCTTTTCCTCTGCAGCCATAGCTTTCTTATCATTAGCCATCATCAGTATAAGCTTACATCACATCAGTGCCAGTGTTTAAGTGGTTTTTGCTTCTTTGCTACACTTTAGGTTCTACTGGTGCCTAGGGGCCCTTCAAATTAACTAGTTTTGTGCCGCCTCTCTCCTGTGTGGTGTCTTGGGTCTGGTTTAAATTTGGCTTGTGGAAGTGTCGTGTCTATTTCAGCTTGTTGGCACCCAGTGTTAATGCAGCCTAATTCTGTACATGTGTTTTCTCAGAATATTGTTCATTTTTCGATCATAATACTCCTCACCAACACTGTACACCAGATAAATGACACTTTGCCTTGATGTCTGCAGGCCAGGCGAGGTGGGGAAGCGGAAGCACATCTGCCACATAGCAGGCTGCGAGAAGACCTTCCGGAAGACGTCTCTGCTGCGAGCACATGTGCGTCTGCACACGGGCGAAAGGCCCTTTGCCTGCAGCTGGGTTTTCTGCGGGAAGCGTTTCACGCGCAGTGATGAACTGCAGCGACATGCCAGGACGCATACAGGTATACTGCACATGCACCCAGATACCGCTCACTGGGATCCAACACCCTGTAACAGTGCCACTGCCTTCATATTGGGAACCCTCTGAAGCATTAATTCACCTTCAGCATGGTGCAGATGGTGTTATTGCAGGGTTTTGTTTTCCAACATAGATGTACTATGTGCGCTGATTTCAGTTCTGACTCTTGTTTCTGGCAGCATTTCAGTAAAGTTATTTTTAGGCTCTAACTTATTTGTGCCAGCTAAGGATACTGTTCTGAGAAGACAACCACGGGAATTTAAAAAGTCAGTTTGGATAAGCGCATACGTTAAATGCCATCAGTGTAAATATACAGGTTGGTTATCAAAGGTAGTGTACTATATAGTTAAGATCACACAACTGGTATAGTTCTGTGTGATTTGCATACTTTACAGCAAAATGGAAGTGTGGGCGAGTTTTGACCTTCAAGCATTAACTATTCCACAACTCTGTATTTTTGCAGGAGACAAGCGCTTTGAGTGTTCAAAGTGTCAGAAACGTTTCATGCGGAGTGACCATCTCACAAAGCATTACAAAACACACATCAACACCAAGAACTTGTGAACATTTGCTTTAAAAAGGTTTTTAGAACTCTTGAGGAAAAAACTTTCCTGCGGAGAAGAGCAGTAAGGGGGCGCTTTTCTTTTTAATGGGACAGCCCTCTCCCCCAGGTTACACACACTGTGTGTTCTAAACCAGGCCTTGTGGAGGCCCTTTGGTCAAGCATGCCTAAACTCCTGTTGTCTCCTTTTCAACTCATCACATTTGTCAGAGGAGAGCTGGCACTCTACATGCACCAGTACATAACATGGACATAACAGGTGTGTGTGTGTGTGTGTGTGTGTGTGTGTGTGTGTGTGTGTGAGACAAAAGTGAGTGGAGGAGGTATCTCAGACATTTATTGCAGCACCAACAAATACTCCAGCAAAAAAAGCTCTGAATTTGTGCATATAATTAATTTTAAGATCTTTTTGTTTTGTTTTTTGAGCCTTTTGACTGGTGTGTAGCAGCTCATGGATGGCTTTTATTGTGTTCTCTTGCATACAAACATACATACAAAAATACTCTGGCTAGTTTGAATATAAAAATGCTTGGACTTGCTCTATACCCCAAACAAGATTCATTTAAGAATCTTAAGTCAAAAAAATTTAAACTGTCTGACTTTACTAGGTTAACATTTATAACATTTATCAGATGTTTCAAATGAAAATTTTTTGCTGAGACTGGACAATCATGTCATTTATAGTAAAACAGACTAGGCAGATTTGAAATCAATTGATGACTGCAAGTTTAGGAACTATGGACATTTAAACCTGCATGTCCATACACAAATAATGGTTGTATCGAAGAAATATCAATAATTTTGTCATGAAAGCATTTAGATGGTAATTTATGAGTCAGTTGAAGAAGCTTATATTCAAGTGGCAACCTGGGAGATTACTTTTTCTTTTTTTTTTTTTATCTCCAAGAGAAATATGGACTCCAATTACAAACATCAAAAGGATGCCAGTAAAAAAGAGGGGTGGAATTTGTGTTCGTTACAAACAGTTGCTCATTTTGAGACAGCCAAGCATTTTAGAATTTATTCTAAATAAGCTAATAAAATCTGTCTGGTCCACAAAAGTGCTATAAGGGGGAAATGCCAGCATAAATATGTTTGTATGTTCTGTTTAAATATTTAAATGTATCCTAGAGATCACAAAATGTAGGTTATTTGTTACACAAGCAAGTGTATTGGCTAATCTTTCCAGACTTGAAGGATGAGAACTGTGTATAGTGTAAATGAGGAAAAATCTTTGTATAGTTTCATTCCTGTAATACACAAACCTATTAGATGAACCTTTTTATGAACTTAATGTTGCCTTAGACAGCTGCACCCCTTATTTAAAGACATTTCTGTCTGATTACATGGAACTGCATTCATAGAACTGCTTTATCTTTTGTCTAACTTATATTAAATGCCAATTTTATGTGCACTGACCAAATTCAGGGTTTTGAGTGGTTAGTATGTCATTCATACACCATGATTGGTTAAATTTGTCAGAACTGAAAAGAAAAAATAGCCCTTTTTTTATCTTTCCTAGATAAATCCCACACCTACAAATCCCTGTCTAAAAGCTGATGATAGATAATTGTGTGTTTGTATAACTTGTACTGAGGTGCTTAAACAACAGAGCTTGCTACTTTTTCTACAGTCAACCCATCTCTCCCAGATTGACAAAATAAAGCATTCAACTCACTGTTTGTGTGTGTGTATATCTGCAAATTTTACGGTAGAAATTATAAAAAGCAAATTCGTAAAAGCACAGGAGTGTACTTTTTTTTTTCTTGGCGAAGGACTTTTAATATGAAGGAAGGAGATGCGCGACCATTTTATTTTGGATTGCGTTTATTCTAGCTAGCTAGGTATCCCTTCTGTGCATGTAAATTTTTCTTTAAAAAAACCGCAGTTATTCAAATTATCTGGCTAGAGAAATGGTAGCCATCTAACCTAACCTAGCTAGCTAACTATCGGGCTTTTATTGAAAACTAGCGTTAGCTAGCTAACCTTCCTAGCTAAATTAACTGGCTACTAATTTTGAACGCATAGATTAAGATGAAATATCATTTCACTTGAAAATATTCATTTGATGACATTTACATAGCTAGATTATATCACTACCACACCACTGGTGTGACAGACTACACAAATTCAAAGAAGCTAATCGTGACACAGACAGTGGCTGAAGATTTTGTGTTGTACTCCAGATGTCCAGATCATGGGAAGACATCCAGCTGGTTTCAAGCTGTCTGACCTCGTATCAGAACTGTGTCACGCTGATGAGGACTATCCCTTTCCCGTTTGGCAGAATGGGACAGTTAGCCAATGCTTTAACCAAATGATCTTGGGATCCCTTGCACACGCTGTCATTGCGGTCCTAAGTGCCTGTTATTTGAGCGTGCCAAGGTAAGTAACAACCACAGAAACATTACACAGTGTATTCACTATATAAACGTTGCTATACGTGTGTGAATTGTTGCAGCCTCAAATACGAGTCAACTCGGACAAGATTTCTGTTGAACATTACTAATGTAATCTAAATTATCTTATTCATGTTAGTCTTCTTGCCCTCGTGTTAAAACTCAGTTCTATATCCCTTTTCTCTAAAATGTCCACACTGTGTGCTGACGTTTTGTATTTGTTGTTTGCAGACTCATTTACACTCAGCCTTCCCTGCCTGTTGGCTGGATCTTCAGGGCTGTATCAGCATTGCTGCTGGTTATTTTTTTTAGCGGGGATATGGTGCTGGTGCTGGTGTTTGGGCTACAACAGCAGGACTTCTACTTGGACATCCTAGCTGATGGATGTGGTATGGTTGCTTGGCTGGTCCACTTTGGGGCGGTTTTGGCTCTACAACGATCTGTCTATAGAAGGACACGCGGTCCCTTATTATTTGTGGTTCTAGCTGTTCTTCCTGTCCCTAACCTTGCTTTTACCTTCACTGCTTACATCCAAGATGGCAGTTATCTCAATGCCTCACACCCTTTGAAGATTGTGCGTTTGGCCCTGGCTGTGAGCAAGGTAGCCCTAGTCCTTGTGTACCTGCTAGCTTTCACCTTTCCTTGCTACACATCACGAACAGAGTCTCTACATTTAAACATAGATGATGGGGCTCTTCTTATAGTGCCAGACCCTCAGGGAGGGGAAATAGTAGCAGAGGATGGCTGCAGCTGTCTGTCCAGGCTTCTCTACCTCTGGCTGAACCGTCAGCTGAAGCTGGGTCCCCGTGGCGAGCTGGAGAGACCCAGTGACGTTTTCCAGCTTCCATGCAGGCTTCAGACCGGAGCGGTCACTCGGCGCTTCCGTCAATGTTGGGCACAGTGTCTGGGTGGCAGAGCGCCAAGAACACCTGTGGGGCTGCAGAGGTGTGCTGGAGGGAATGAGCAGGAGAGTTTATGCAGCGAAGTCAAACCTGAGGAGCCCTGCGAAGAAAGACAACAGCACCAGGTGAAGCTTTGGTGGGTTTTACACAAAGCTTTTGGCCTGCGCTACTGTCTCCTCGGGGTACTGAAGCTGTTGGCTAGCCTGATGGCATTTGTAGCACCACTTCTGCTCAGTGCATTAGTGGGCTTCATGGAGACTGAGGGTGCACCACTGAGCACGGGTGTTTGGTGCACCATGGGGCTGTTCTCAAGCACATTCATGGCAGCATTCTTGCGCAACATTTTCACGTACGAGGTGTCAAAAGTGGCGCTCGAAGCTCGGGCTGCTGTGGTGTCCACAATCTATGGCAAGGCTCTGCGTGTCAGTGGCTCAGCCCTGGCACGTTTTAGTGTTGGGGAGGTGGTCAACTTCATGAGCACAGACACGGATCGCCTGGTGAACTTCTTCAGCAGCTTCCATGAAGTGTGGAGTCTGCCCTTCCAGTTCGCCCTTGCCCTTTACCTGCTCTACCTGCAGGTGGGCGTGGCCTTCCTTGGGGGGTTGGCTGTGGCTCTTCTTCTTGTGCCACTCAATAAAGTCCTGGCCAACTGCATCCTAGAGAACAATAAACAGATGCTGTCCCACAAGGACAGCAGAGTGAAGGTAGGAGGGCTTTTTAAAATTCCATGGTTACTAGCATTGTATGATGTAAGCATCTCTGTTCAGTCTGATTGAGAATGAGGTTTCCTTACAGCTTATAAGTGCACTTTTAAAATGACATGATTTGGATTTTTGTGTTTTGTTGTTTTTTAGGAGTGCTCCAACCAAATAGATATTTAAGTGTGATTGTTTCAAGGAATGGAGGCAGCTTCTGACAATTAACAATTGTGTTTATTTGTATGCCTCTTTTTTTCCTAAAGCTAATGACCGAAGTCCTTTTTGGAATACGAGTTCTAAAGTTCTATAACTGGGAGCAACACTTTGCACAGAAGATAAACCAAAGCCGCAATAAAGAACTGAGTCACCTGAAGATGCTGAAGTACCTGGACGCAGTGTGTGTGTATACCTGGGCAGCTCTGCCTGTGGTCATCTCAATCATCACCTTCATTACCTATGTGCTGCTTGGAAACACTCTCACTGCAGCTAAGGTGAGTAAGAGGAAGGCCAGTTTACCTTAAACCTCCCAGCCATAAGCCGCATTTTCAGTTTTTTGTCTGAAGATACAGCATCTCAAATGAGGTTCTTGCTTTCAACTGATGGTTCTTGCATAGTATATTGTAGACGACTTTGACCTTGAAGTGTCTGTAATGTTTGTCTTCCAGGTGTTCACTACGCTAGCTCTAGTAGGCATGCTCATTCTGCCCCTCAATGCCTTCCCTTGGGTTCTTAATGGCACATTGGAAGCTAAAGTATCTCTGGATCGCATTCAGAATTTTCTCATGCTGCATAATCAGGACTTTACTGCGTACTACAGCCAAGGTACCCAGCATATTTTCATTTTTATCCACTGCATATTAAAATTCAGTTTCATTTTATTCATATAGTACTTTTTCCAGTTGACATTGTCAAAAAGCAGCTATAGCAAAAACTGGATCTAGACAGCTTATGAGCAAGCTGAGTATGACTGTGGTAAATAATAGTGAGACAAATACACCCTCCAGATGGGAAATTAAAAGTGATTTCATATACAACATATACAGTCCATCGAACTGTTATGAAAGTAAACTTTTTTTCTTTTTTTTCTGTTTTTCCGTAAACCAAATGCAAAGGACATATCCCTTAAGTCTCATAAACACATGTCTATTGTACAAATGTACTTCATCAATGGTATACACAAGTCACATTTTAGGATCATGGTTCTGGGGAGAACAAATTTAGTTACAAGCCCCTCAGTTGAACCTGAATCAGAATGAAGAGTAGGGGAGGCCCAGCTGAGATGCGCTTGAGAATAAAAAATAAACAGGTTCTTTTCTTTGTTGTGTGTTTGTGTGTGTGTGTGTGTGTGTGTGTGTGTGTGTATATATACATTGTCGGAACTTTAGAACCCCATGGAATGAATGTTATGATTTCAACATCTACCTTTTTCTAATATAAACTGGTTCATCCTCTTCGAAATTCAAAAGCAATTTACTTGCACAGATGACAAAAGACCTCTGTCCCAAACATCCCTTTTCTCGTGAAACATTGTGTACTTTACTGCAGTGTATGTGTTTGGTTTTTAATATTTTTAAACTGCAGAATTTCCTGAAGACCCTCTCACTGCTATCCAGATGATCCAGGGTGGTTTCTCGTGGAAGAGTTCTGATGAATTACAGTCTGACTCTAAGGTGGAGGACATATCTTCATTAGGAAGTATGTACCTCCATGATCTCAATTTAAGTATCAAAAAGGTATGTAGTTTGTTCATTATACATTATACATATATTATACATCAGGTACCACGGAAAATTAAATCACTGACATAGCTATCAAAGTGAAGTAATGTTATGTATAATTTCTTAGGCACACAAAATGCTTGTAAGGTTCCCTGTTGTATTTGTTTTATTCAATGATGTAACTAACCCTAACCCTGTATAGTTATTTCCTAGATACTACAGCATTTCCTTTGCTCTTTTTAGGATTCCCTGGTTGTTGTGGTGGGGAAGGTAGGCTGTGGGAAAAGCTCTCTGTTAGCTGCTATCACTGGAGAGCTAAACAGGTACAATTTGATAATGGTCTTCAAAGCAAAAAATGATTAAACCAACATGAGACATAATATATACTATGGATCAAGGCACTTCCATGACATGGTGGTCCAGATACAGACCCAAACAAGCTTTTATCTAGAGTGTTGTCCTGCATGAGAATATTTTGCCAGCTTCACCTTGCTAATTGAAGTATTGCTTAATAAAACAATATATTTTATACATATTAAAACGGATCGGAGGATTTTTATAAATTGTGGATGGGCACCACTAAAGAATTCCGTCCTTTTATTTGTATGCATACTTTAGATATGGAGGTGTAGTGTGTGTTCAGGGCAGAGAGCAGGGCTTTGGCTTAGCTGTCCAGGAACCATGGATCCAGCATGCAACAGTGCGTGACAACATCCTGTTCGGACTGGACTTTGATGGCAGGCGCTATCAAGCTGTACTTGAAGCTTGTGCCCTCGCTGATGACCTTAATGTAAGTTGTACAAGCAACTCTGTAATGGAGAAGATTGATTACACATGGAGCAGATCCTTTTGGAGAAAAAGGACAATGATAAAATGTGCTACAATTTCCAAGAAAAACCTTCTAACAGTGAGGCTTGGCTTGTTGATGTTTTCCTCCCAGAATATGCAGAATGCGCGTATTTTGTTGTCCTTTATTATTGTGATGTAAGTGATATTAGCTTTATAGGCTTTTCTGTTGTCTTATAGTGATGGACACTGGATGATTGGATGTACACAATCGTAAAAATGATCATGGTGCTTTAACTTGTTTAATGTCAAATGTTGCACAGATTTTGCCCAGTGGGGACCAAACAGAGGTGGGGGAGAATGGAGTAACGCTCAGCGGAGGGCAGAAAAGTCGCCTCGCCTTAGCCCGAGCTGTCTATATGGTAAAAGAGCTCTCAATGGACCCAGAAAACAAACCTGTTTTGGGAATCGAGACCCAAACTTTTAGCAACACTTAAAATGAACTTTTCTAAATGCATGCATCAATCTATAAACATTGTCCCTGTGGCAGGACAAGGACATCTATCTGCTGGATGATCCGTTAGCAGCGGTGGATGCTGATGTGGCTCGCCATCTCATGGAGAATTGCATTCTGGGAATTCTTAAGAACAAAACCAGAATCCTCTGCACTCATCGAATAGAGTTTGTGGAGAAAGCAGAGATGGTGGTGTTGATGGACAAAGGAACCATTGTGAGAACAGGTATTTACTAGCATCAGATGCGCTATATAGTCACCATGTGGTTTAAGGTCCATGTCGCTTTAAAATGTTGTGCTAAATTGTGTAGAAGCTATGTAATGCAAGGTTGTCATTATAAAATATGTTCTGTAAACATGTAAAAGACAAGATTGTTTTACTGACAGATTTCATGTTTGTTTGGTTTGCTTTGGAAAGGCCCACCAGCGGAAGTCTTATCTTTGGTGGAAGCTGTACCCAGAGACAGTAAGAAAGACAACAAAATGAAAGAGACGGGTACTTATTCTGTTCTGTTACCCATTATTCATATGAACGTGTTAGCCCAGTCACAGTTAAGTGCAGATAGTTCTTTCTTTCTGATTTTGAAACAAATGCATTCTAAATTAGATGGCACTGCCCAAGAAGAACTGAACGCTGAGCTGCTTTCAGAGTGTGGGCAAGCCACCATGGGAGAAGAGCAGAAACAAATGGGTGGGCTTTCCTGGACAGTGTATGGGTCCTACTGGAGGGCCGTAGGCGAATGCATGGCTGTGTCTGTGCTTTGTTCCCTGTTCCTCATGCAAGGTATGAATGACCAAAACATGTGTTTCATCCTTTAGTGGCATTAACCATGTTATTGTTACTACTCAGCACAGACTACAGCAAAGCCTCATCAATATAACCTTTATCCCAGGTACTAAGAATGTGTCAGATTGGTGGCTGTCTCATTGGATCTCGAACCTGAAAGCCAACAAGTCTGAGTGGCTGTCTGTGACAGCAGGTCCTATCTCTACCCTACTGCTCTTCTCTGCCGACAGACCCATGTAAGTTTGGGTTACACACTTTCTTCCATGTTACTGCAGACAGACAAACCAAGACAGACAAACCATGGTTGTACGAGTCCCTGAGGTTTTATCCCCCCCCCCCCCCCCCCCGCAACTGTTCAATGCTTTTCAGGTTTCCTCTCTCAGTCAGTGGCTTGAATGCAGTTGGCAATATGAGCTCAGAGCTAAAGTTCTACATGACTGTGTATGGTTCTCTGGCTGGGGCCAATACTGTCTTCACAGCAGCTCGTGCTTTTCTCTTTGCTTATGGAGCCATCCATGCTGCCACTGTCCTTCATAAAAAACTGCTCAATAGTGTGCTTAAGGTACTTTATTTGTATTTTTTTTTATTTTACATTTTTTACATTTTTCAAATCCTTTAAAAATGTCACTTATTTTATTGGCAAAAGTAGAAGATATTTATACTTAGTTCACCGGTTAAGATGCCAAACGTTTGACAAGATGCATTTTAATTTACCTATTCCAATCCTTAATTCTAGGCACCAATGGCATTTTTTGACACTACACCCCTGGGGCGAGTCTTGAATCGCTTCTCTTCGGATGTCTACAGTATAGACGACTCCCTGCCGTTCGTCCTCAACATTCTTCTCGCCAATGTGTTCAGTCTGCTGGGAATGCTGGTGTTGATGAGCTATGGGCTGCCCTGGGTACTGCTGCCTCTTCTTCCACTAGGGATGCTGTACTACCAAACGCAGCGTTTTTATCGCCATTCTTCCCGGGAGCTGAAGCGGCTGTGCAGCCTTACACTTTCTCCGGTCTACTCGCACTTCTCCGAGACGCTGAGTGGTCTGTCAACTGTGCGTGCCAGTGGGCACGCTGCCAGGTGTGGTGCCTACCGCAGTCATGCCTCTCACTGCTGTTCCTCCTCTTTCCTTCTAAACACCTTTTGTAAGGAGCTTGGTAATAGCAGATTGAAAGTAGTGAATCTTTAGGGGTCTGTATATCAGTGCATGTGTGTGTACAGGTTTGAGGAGGAGAATGAGAGGCGTTTGGATCAGAACCAGCGCTGCCTGTTCATCAGCAACGCTGCCATGCAGTGGCTGGACATCCGTCTGCAGATGATTGGTGTCTCAGTAGTGACTGTCATCAGTGTAATCTCTCTGATTGAGCACCAGATCAGATCCATCGATCCAGGTGGGCCCTCTGCTGTCTTTTCTCTTATTTTTCATAGCAATACCTCAGCTGAACCTTTAATTCCATTCAGAAGTCTGCATCACAACCTTAAAACCCAAAACAGGAAATTGCAGCATACCAAGCAGATGGTGAGAAGTCTGCCACACCCTAAGCCTCCGTTCTTTGCTCTGGGCAGGTCTGGTCGGTTTGGCTCTGTCGTACGCCCTGTCCGTCACTAACCTGCTGTCGGGCCTGATCTTCAGCTTTGCCCAGACGGAGATGCAGCTGGTGAGCGTTGAGCGTACCGAGGAGTACTCCACAAGCATCCCACAGGAGCCTCAGTATGGTGGCGTGGCGGTGAGCGGCACATGGAACGCATGGGAGAGTCGCAGTGTTAAATGGAACTGCTTGCCTAATTTTACCAAATTCCCAGGTTCCAGCTTCTTGGCCAGAGCATGGCCGTGTGGAGTTTGATGGAGCCGTTCTAACATATCGGCCTGGCTTGCCCAATGCCCTGGATGGGGTGAGCCTGGTGGTGAATCCGGGTGAGAAGGTGGGCGTGGTGGGACGCACAGGTTCAGGGAAATCCACTCTGTTCCTGGCCCTGTTCCGTATGGTGGAACTGAACCAGGGCCGGATACTCCTGGATGGGGAGGACATCAGTCAGATCGGGCTATCTCAGCTGAGGTGAGGATCGTATAGGCTTTTGTGAGATGTTTCCAACACATTTGGAACACTATTGAAAACTCAACAGTTTTTGGAATTTATTCAGCATGGGAATCTCAACTAACACTGCAGTTTCATTCAAGCTGATATACAAGTGCTTCAGAGATGAACTTCACAAGAATGTTTAATGTTATGGGGTGTCCACTGCAGATCCAAGCTGGCCATCATCCCCCAGGACCCATTTTTGTTCTCCAGTTCAGTAAGAGAGAACCTTGACCCCAGTTGCCGTCACCCTGACTACCAACTGCTAGATGCTCTGGAACAGTGCCACCTGGGAGACGTAGTGCAGAGAATTGGTGAGTGCCGAGGGAGTGAGTCATAAAAATATCTACTTGATTATGTGTATGAATAACACGACAAGCTTTGATTGTTATTGTAATTATTGTTTCTATGGTGTTTGGCAGGAGGGCTGGACGCAGCAGTAGGAGAAAGAGGGACATCACTTTCTGTTGGTCAGAGACAGCTACTGTGTCTTTCTCGTGCTTTACTCACTGAAGCCAATGTGAGTGGTGCACACTCAGTCCTTTTGTAGTGTTCATAAAATGAACTGAAAGGACAAAACATCACACACTGAGTGTCTCTTGTTTTTGCTGTTCCTGTTGTAGGTTCTCTGTATAGATGAAGCCACAGCTAGTGTAGATCACAGGACTGACATGCTTTTGCAGAAGACTATACGAGAACGATTCAGTGACAAGACTGTCCTCACTATTGCTCATAGGTCAGTCCCATATTCCTCAGCACTTTATAATATTTGAACAAGCAGCATGTAAAGATGTTTGCTCTTTTGCAGGTTTTTCGTTTTTGTTTGTTTGTTTGTTTTTACAAAAGACCACACCAACTTTGCAGTTCTCAGGTTTGTGGCATGGAATGTGTCCTTTTTCTTCCCGCAGACTGAACACCATTATGGACTCTGACAGGGTTCTGGTGATGCATGCTGGGAAGCTAGTGGAGTTTGACAGCCCATCTGCTCTGTGCGAAAGGAAGGGTTCAGCATTCCATAAACTTCTGGGTGGAAGAGGAGAAGGACTGATCTGATTTTATCTGTTTTAAACTGTGATGGTGAATCTGTATACTGACCCTATAAACCATGGCCTATATTCACAAAATAACTTAAGTAGGAGTACCGATTTTAGTTCTGTCCAGCAGTTGTATAGACTATTCTCATTGTGGGGAACAAAGAGAAACTGACTTAATAGACTCCTACAGATCCTTTGTGAATATGGCCAGATATTTGCGTATGACATTGACAAGGTCATATTTTGCTTTGTCTGTGTCATTTGAATGGCGATAGCAGCCCACTGATATTTTTACATTCATACGAACTGAGGGAAAAGCTGGTTTTTACCTGTTACACTTTCATACTTCAAAGTAAAATGTCAAAGGTTTGTTAGAAATGGGCTTGTTGTTTTATAGCCTGTCATTGCAAATGTCAAATTATTTGTCCAACACTGATCCTGAAATGAAATTTAGGTCTAGAATTTGGTCACTTATGGTAAAAAGTAACCAAGTAACACACAATGAGAAACATTTTACAGTCAAACATACAGTATGTAATTTACAAAATTTATTTTTATTCATTTTGTATTTTATATATTTTTTCTTTTTTAAAATAAAAGCATTTAAGTTCAAATTGTTGGCAACCCTGGTTTTAATTGTTTGTGTGGCCTCCCAGACGAGAGTAACAGTGTTACACGTTTTATTGCTTTGTACTTTTTATTGATCATGGCTCCAGGCCTGTATTTTCCCAAATATGTAGGTATATTTTAGGAATCATTATTTGTGATTTTTAAATAATACCATTTTGTCTTTATCAATGATGCCAGTAACTATGACTGACTGGTATGTTTACAAACAAGGGAATTTACGCAGTGACTACATCACAGGTGCCATTTGCATCAGTAGCCTTAAAGCATTTTTTCCTAATAGTTGTAGTTCAGACTCTAACCTTATAGTTCACACCAACCATCTTCTAACCTAAAGGTGTGGGTTTTCTGCCCATTCCATTAATGATACAATTTACATAGTTATGATGTGTTGAGAAGAAGATATAAACACAAGCATGCACCAGGTGTGTTTATTGTTAAATTCTCATCTCCACCCAGATCATCTTCACCCTACATGATCATTTTCAATGTGTTTGAGCAGAACAGAAGTGGGAGTTTTCTTTATGAAACAAAGAGTGCATTAGTCACATGGGAGGTTACAGGTGTGACCATTCTAAGATTTTCCTGTATGGTCGGTTGCCATTCCATTTCATAGCAGGAATTTTCAGATTAGTGTGTATGACCAGAGCACATTCCCAGAAGCTAAACCAGTTTTTTGGCTCTTCCAGTGTGTGTTCTGCCTCCTATAAACATCCAGCTGAGAGCAGCAGTAAACAAGGTCTTACTCTTAGAGCAAAGTAGAATCAACATGGCAAGTGACCACTTACAGTACTGAAGAGGAATCTTCAGCTCCGTCTAATTCCAAGGCAAGGTAAGGCTCTGCTTTATTTGATAGGCTGTCACTTGATACATTTACTGCAATAGTTTGCAGTTTCATAACAACTTACTTTTATCATATTTTATGCTACAAGTCAAATGTGAATAATTATGTCCAAATTGACAGCTGTAAGTTTTAAATGACTTTAAGTGCAGAGAATGTGAATAACTTTTATTAAATGTACCATTCCTAAATCTAGGAATTCTAATTGGATTTCTATTACTCACATTAAGTTCAAAATATGAAGTCTTTAAAATGCAAAATGTGATGTATTGAAGAATCAGGCAGCAATGCTGATTAACATGATCATTTGCTAGTGGTTTTACAGTGTACCAGAAAGTAGTTTTGTAAAAGCATTTATTTAGTTTTTATTGCAATATTTCAAGTTGAACTTGAAATAATGCCTATAGTATCAGAGTAAACACATCATTCTAGCAGTCAGTACTGACTTATGACTTGTTGCTTCGACAGCAGGTGCTAGACTTAGTACAGAGATATATGAGCACAGCAAAATCTGTAGTTTTGTCACCAGTGTCAACGCAAATAGTGTCAAAACAGCATGTACTGCCAATGAAATGTGCACTAAATGTGTTTAAACCAGAGGGTGTGGCACAGTACCTTTATTCTGGCCTAACCCGTTCCTAAGTCTCGTCGATACACTGTCCCAGAACAATTAAATGAATACCTTAAGGTTTGGGGTCTGTTTGCCTACCTGTACCTAGGTTGTTTGATAATGTTTCAAAGAATGCACAGCTGTAGGGTGAGTAATTTTTAAAATATGTGCATCAAAGGTTCTATATGAGTAATTCACCACTGTATGACAGCCACTGTAGTGTCCCTTTTGGTATGTTCACAATCACTGCTTGAGTTAATTGTTACATAGTCCTGATAGTGCTGTTGCTAATATGCTCATCAGATTTCTCACTTATTTCTAACCTCATAGTGAGGTAATAATTCTTTCTAGTAAATTAGTTTGTGTTGGAGCAAGACTGTTAAGGGACATATGCACTGCTATTCAACTTCAAATTATATGCAACTTCAGTTAACATCATAAGGTGTTCATTTTGCTTAACACACAAAACTGCTGTCTCCTTCAGGGAACACACCCATGCACTTCACACACCCTATGTATCCCTCATATATTCACCCTTCAGCCAGGGTCACACCATGACCCTCATGAGGGCTTCACACCATCCTTTCACAGTAGGGTGGGTTCCTTTACCCGTGGACATGCCCGCCCCCTGCACCACTTTGTAGCAAAGTTATCATCCCTACAGCAGTGGTAGCTCAGTGGTGAAGGTACCACTGCCAAGTTGCTGCTGTTGGGCCCCTGAGCAAAGCTCTTAACCCTCAATTGCTCAAATTGTAGTCAGTTGTTGTCGCTTTGGATACTAGCGTCAGCTAAATGCCATAAAACTGTAGATGTAAACCTAGCCTTGAACCCAACTTTACCAGCTGGTATATGTGTGCTCTGATCAACAATCCAGACTCACTGCCATGGCAATCAAAATATGCATTTAGCTTCCTCACTCTCTGTGACACTGCTCTTTCCTTCAGAGCATGATGGTCTCTGTCATAGACCGCATATATTGTTAAAAACACTTGTACACTACTAATTAACTACCATGCACCATTTTGTTATTTCCAAAATACAAAACATAGAAACTTAACACACCTCCATCTCATCCAATAATCTCTCTCTTTTCTTTTATAACAGATTTGAGCCTTGGTATTGCTTGTAAAACCATGGTGAGAGTTAATTATTGTTTTTGATGTTATTTTAACATGACATTTGCCTAAACACACAGATCCCGTCTTATGTTTTTTTTTATGTAAAGTATGATGGAAACAACTTGATAGTCTACAAAATTAAAAATATTAAAGGGAACCTTTATAGATGTGTCAGAACATTTTTATTAATTTAACAGATTTGAAGCTTTTGTTTATGGTTAACAATTTATGGTAAACAATGGATTCAAACTTAGCATAAAAAGCTAATAAAATCTATATCTAAAAGAAATTATGATCAAAAATCAATGTGAACAAATAACTCATGTAAATAAAATTGCAGATTTATTTATTGTATTTATGCATGCATACATACCAAAGTGAGACATTTTTCAGTTGTATCTTAATTCAGATAAATTAGGTTTCCATGTTTCTAAATGGTTGAAAAACAATTTGCATACACAGAAATACTAGTACTTATGAATACACACCTTATCACCAAATGTTTTCAGCCTCAACGTCAAAGGAGATTCTCTGACAGCCTTGTGCTTGAGGAAGATGATAGAGGTTCTGTACTGGTATCCAGGATTAACCCTGATTTATCAGCCAGTCAGGGACTGCTAGAAGGTAAATTCAAGAGTTTTAAGTACTTTCCAAATTCTGTTATGTCTCCACCACTGTTTGCATCATTACTGCAGAATTTAGTTCCGTCCTTAATCTAATACAATCCACTTAAGGTTTCTCAGAGCACTTGAATAGTAGATCAGGTTGCAACTAACCTTTGCAAAAGAATTGAGGGGATTTGAAGACCTGAAGGAGGTGTTTTTTTTAAGGTGTATTTAACCATTGTTAAAATTAACCCAAAACTTTATTCAGTTTGTGTTGTGTACAAAAAAAGTTCTTCCCATTGATGTTGCAGGAGATAAAATTGTTGGTGCCACTATTCACTTTGACCACCTAACGAAGAATGAAGTGGTTGAAATACTGAAGCTAATAGAACCATATGATGACAAGGTTCAAATGCTGGCAAAACAGGACAAAGGATCCAGAAAGTCTAAGAGCTTGGGGAATCTGGATAGAATCAAAGCTCCAGATGAGGTGTGTGGTAACCATATTTAAAATGCACAATAAATACAGCTATAAAAATAGTTAACAATATAACTATCTTAAATAAATAGTGACACAAAAAACACTAATTGATAACTAAATATTTCTG
This sequence comes from Electrophorus electricus, assembly GCF_041902795.1. Taxonomy (NCBI): domain Eukaryota; kingdom Metazoa; phylum Chordata; class Actinopteri; order Gymnotiformes; family Gymnotidae; genus Electrophorus; species Electrophorus electricus. The sequence goes on from NC_137522.1 coordinate 174,605, forward strand.
CAGATACAAAAGGATTCTTACCACAAGCTTTTCAATGCCAAAGTCAAGAAATTTTTGAAAGAAAACCCAGATGGAAGAAGTCAAGAAAACACAACCAGCTCCATTAACAGGCAAAAAGCTGCCCAGGTTTTGAGTCATGACAACGCAAAAAAGGACATCAGTAATATGCTTCCAAATGACTTGCCAGCGGTGGACTTCACAAACAAGAAGGTGGATGTAGCAGCTTGCCTTCGGAAGGTAGAATGCAGGGAAAAGCCCTTAAAATCTTCACAGTCAGCTAACAATATTGGGCCTTTGGAGTGTCAAAATGATATTACAGACTTTATACACAACCCACGCACTCCAGAGGTTGGCAAAAATGACATGAAAACATTTCCAAACATTAATGCTTATATTCCAAATGTGGCACTACAGAAGTGCAACATGGACATAGGTACAGATACACATATGAGTGACTCAATAACCAGGCCTGGAAATCTGCCAGAAGCACAAAACCTCACCACTGCTGTTCCTGATCTGGAATTTCACACACATGATAAGACACCAAATATAAATCTTGGAGGAGCTATGTCAGAGTTTGATCCTGAGGTTAATTACACAAGTTCAGACGTTAGGACTGATGTGTCAGTGGGTAAAGTTCCAAATAAAAAAAAATCTAAGAACAATGTTAAAACTCCAAAGGTTAACTCTCATGGTGTCTCAGAACATAAATACAACTTTGACCTTCTACAGCAGAGCTCTGATCTTGCCCAGACAGGTGAGGTTAGAGCCCCTGAACTTGGTGAATATAATTCAGAATTAGTATCAGGTCAAACCAACATGAAACATGGTAGGGTCAAAGCGCCTGAGCTTAACATTGATGCTATCTCTAAATATAATTATAGCCCTGAATTTTTGCTCGAAAGTTTAAAGGTATCAAAGACAAGAAGAACTATGAATGCCTCAGAATATGACACACGTCCTTTTAAAGTGGATACAAGGATCATTGACCTAGATAGTGCAAAAGTAGATTTTGAAGATAATCAAATGTATGGCCTTAAAACTCCTCATTTTGAATCTACTGTTCCCTTAGGGAAGCCAAAAGGTGAATTGTCAGGTATCTTGCCCTATGGATCAGATCTTGAAGACCCCAAGCTTCTGGGAATGACTGATACCCAAGATATAGATTTTAGTCTCCATAATGGTAACTTGATGCGTCCAAAATTAAATGTGAAAACTCCTGACATCAGTAGCCCTAAAGGGAAACTTGAAATGCCCAAACTGAAAATGCTAAAATTGAACCTTCCAGATTTCAAAAGCCCTGAAACTGATGTTAAAGATTTGCACAGGCCAGATTTAAGAATGTCACATAATCTTGATTCAGATATTAGTGTTCCTGACATTGAAATTGATGAACATAAAACACCCAGATTTTATATGCCTGATTTTGGGCTCTTAGAACCTGCAGCAAAAGTATCTGACATTGATCTCTCACCTCCTCACATGAAGGGAAAAATAAATTCACCAAACCTCACAGATCCAGAGATGAATGTAGATATTCATGCAGACAGAATAAAAACACAATCTTTCAAAAAGCCCAACATTGATGCTGAAGTTCCAGACATTGAAACTCCTGACTTTGACATCAGTGCTCCCTTTGGCAAAATGAAAATGCCTAAATTTGGTTTATCAGGAACTTTGCCCAAAGGCCCAGGTGTCGAAGGTCCAAAAATTGAAGGTGGGATTGATGCCAAAGACACTCAGTTTACATTGCCAGAAGCTGATCTAAGGGCACCAAATCTAGAAATAAAAAATCCTGATATTGACATTGACAGTCCTACAGGAAGAATCAAAATGCCCAAATTCAAAAAGCCAAAATTTAGCCTTCCGGGTTTTAAAGGACCTGATACTGAGTTGGCTGGGCCAGATATAAGCTTGTCATCTTATAAACTGAATGCAGAGTTTGGTGCTCCTGACATTGACATTGATGGACCCAAAACATTGCTTAAAGGGACAGATCTCAAAGGCCCCCAAATTAATGGAGGAATTGATTCACCAGCAATGAAAATGCCTAAATTTGGATTTTCAGGCAAGTTGCCCAAAAGTCCAGATCTCAAAGGCCCAAAATTTAAGGGAGGAATCGATAGCAAAGACATTAATTTGAATCTTCCTGAATGTGATTTGAAGACTCCCAACTTGGATTACAACTCTCCTGATATTGGTATTGATGGTCCAGCAGGTAATTTCAAAACGCCCAAATTTAAAACACCTAAATTTAGCATCCCAGGATTTAAAGGACCCAAAACTGATGTTAAAAGAGACTTGACGCATCCAGATTTTAGCTTGTCATCACCCAGACTGGATGGAGAAATCAGTGCTCCTGACATTAACATTGATGGACCTAAACTTAAAAGTTCCAAACCAGGACTTACACTTCCAGACATAGACTTACCATCAGGCAGTGTGAACATGCCCAGGCTTAAGACACCTGATTTAGCGCTATCAGGTCCTAAAGTAAAGGCACCTAAGATGGATCTCTCACCTGGAATGATTAAAGGGGAGATCAATTTACCAGACTTCATTGATCCTGATGTAAACATAGACATCCCTACAGGTAAAATTAAAGGGCCAACTCTAAAAACACCAAAAGTTGATATGAATGCTCCTGAGTTTGACACTGATGTTCCCACAGGAAAACTGAAAATGCCTAAATTTGGATTTTCAGGTAATTTGCCCAAAGGCCCAAATCTCAAAGTTCCTAAACTTAAGGGAGGAATTGATACCCCCAACATGGACGTGACCCTTTCCAAACCTGATTTAGAGGGTCCAAACCTAAATTTGAAATCTCCTGATATGGACATAAATAGCCCCTCAGGGAAACTGAAAATGCCAACTTTTAAGATTCCCACTTTAGGACATTCACGTCCCAAAGTTAAAACACCTGAATTGGATCTCTCTGCTCCTACATTTAAGGGAGATCTTAATTCACCTGACTTTAATATTAAAGGCCATAAACCAAATGTTACAATGCCAGACTTAGATGCAGATATCCATGCTGGTAAAATGAAAGTGCCAAATTTGGAGAAACCAAACATTGACATTAACGTTCCTGAATTTGACACTAATGCTTCCACAGGGAAGCTGAAAATGCCTAAATTTGGACTTTCAGGCAAGTTGCCAAAAAGTCCAGATCTCAAAGGCCCTAAATTTAAGGGAGGAATCAATGGAAAGGACATTAGTTTGACTCTTCCTGAAACTGATTTGAAGACTCACAACTTGGATTACAACTCTCCTGATATTGGCATTGATGGTCCAGCAGGTAATTTCAAAATGCCCAAATTTAAAACACCTAAATTTAGCATCCCAGGATTTAGAGGACCCAAAACTGAAGTTAAAGGAGACTTGACGCATCCAGATTTTAGCTTGTCATCACCCAGACTGGATGGAGAAATCAGTGCTCCTGACATTAACATTGATGGACCTAAACTTAAAAGTTCCAAACCAGGACTTACACTTCCAGACATAGACTTACCATCAGGCAGTGTGAACATGCCCAGGCTTAAGACACCTGATTTAGCGCTATCAGGTCCTAAAGTAAAGGCACCTAAGATGGATCTCTCACCTGGAATGATTAAAGGGGAGATCAATTTACCAGACTTCATTGATCCAGATGTAAACATAGACATCCCTACAGGTAAAATTAAAGGGCCAACTCTAAAAACACCAAACGTTGATATGAATGCTCCTGAGTTTAACACTGATGTTCCCACAGGAAAACTGAAAATGCCTAAATTTGGATTTTCAGGTAATTTGCCCAAAGGCCCAAATCTCAAAGTTCCTAAACTTAAGGGGGGAATTGATACCCCCAACATGGACATGACCCTTTCCAAACCTGATTTAGAGGGTCCAAACCTAAATTTGAAATCTCCTGATATGGACATAAATAGCCCCTCAAGGAAACTGAAAATGCCAACTTTTAAGATTCCCACTTTAGGACATTCACGTCCCAAAGTTAAAACACCTGAATTGGATCTCTCTGCTCCTACATTTAAGGGAGATCTTAATTCACCTGACTTTAATATTAAAGGCCATAAACCAAATGTTACAATGCCAGACTTAGATGCAGATATCCATACTGGTAAAATGAAAGTGCCAAATTTGGAGAAACCAAACATTGACATTAACATTCCTGAATTTGACACTAATGCTTCCACAGGGAAGCTGAAAATGCCTAAATTTGGACTTTCAGGCAAGTTGCCAAAAAGTCCAGATCTCAAAGGCCCTAAATTTAAGGGAGGAATCAATGGAAAGGACATTAGTTTGACTCTTCCTGAAACTGATTTGAAGACTCACAACTTGGATTACAACTCTCCTGATATTGGCATTGATGGTCCAGCAGGTAATTTCAAAATGCCCAAATTTAAAACACCTAAATTTAGCATCCCAGGATTTAGAGGACCCAAAACTGAAGTTAAAGGAGACTTGACGCATCCAGATTTTAGCTTGTCATCACCCAGACTGGATGGAGAAATCAGTGCTCCTGACATTAACATTGATGGACCTAAACTTAAAAGTTCCAAACCAGGACTTACACTTCCAGACATAGACTTACCATCAGGCAGTGTGAACATGCCCAGGCTTAAGACACCTGATTTAGCGCTATCAGGTCCTAAAGTAAAGGCACCTAAGATGGATCTCTCACCTGGAATGATTAAAGGGGAGATCAATTTACCAGACTTCATTGATCCAGATGTAAACATAGACATCCCTACAGGTAAAATTAAAGGGCCAACTCTAAAAACACCAAACGTTGATATGAATGCTCCTGAGTTTGACACTGATGTTCCCACAGGAAAACTGAAAATGCCTAAATTTGGATTTTCAGGTAATTTGCCCAAAGGCCCAAATCTCAAAGTTCCTAAACTTAAGGGAGGAATTGATACCCCCAACATGGACGTGACCCTTTCCAAACCTGATTTAGAGGGTCCAAACCTAAATTTGAAATCTCCTGATATGGACATAAATAGCCCCTCAGGGAAACTGAAAATGCCAACTTTCAAGATTCCCACTTTAGGACATTCACGTCCCAAAGTTAAAACACCTGAATTGGATATCTCTGCTCCTACATTTAAGGGAGATATTAATTCACCTGACTTTAATATTAAAGGCCATAAACCAAATGTTACAATGCCAGATTTAGATGCAGATATCCATACTGGTAAAATGAAAGTGCCAAATTTGGAGAAACCAAACATTGACATTAACATTCCTGAATTTGACACTAATGCTTCCACAGGGAAGCTGAAAATGCCTAAATTTGGACTTTCAGGCAAGTTGCCAAAAAGTCCAGATCTCAAAGGCCCAAAATTTAAGGGAGGAATCAATGGCAAGGACATTAGTTTGACGCTTCCTGAAACTGATTTGAAGACTCCCAACTTGGATTACAACTCTCCTGACATTGGCATTGATGGTCCAGCAGGTAATTTCAAAATGCCCAAATTTAAAACACCTAAATTTAGCATCCCAGGATTTAAAGGACCCAAAACTGATGTTAGAGGAGACTTGACACATCCAAATTTTAGCTTGTCATCACCCAGGCTGGATGGAGAAATCAGTGCTCCTGACATTAACATTGATGGACCTAAACTTAAAAGTTCCAAACCAGGACTTACACTTCCAGACACAGACTTACCATCAGGCAGTGTAAACATGCCCAGGCTTAAGACACCTGATTTAGCGCTATCAGGTCCTAAAGTAAAGGCACCTAAGATGGATCTTTCACCTGGAATGATTAAGGGGGACATCATTTCAACGGACTTCACTGATCCAGATGTAAATGTAGACATCCCTACAGGTAAAATTAAAGTCCCAACTCTGAAAACACCAAAAGTTGATATGAAAGCTCCTGAGTTTGACACTGATTTGGATTACAACTCTCCTGATATTGGCATTGATGGTTCAGCAGGTAATTTCAAAATTCCAAAATTTAGCATGCCTGGACTTAAAGGACCTAAAACTGATGTTAAAGGAAACTTGAAGCATCCAGATTTGAGCTTCTCATCACCAAATCTGGATGCAGATATCAGCACTCCTGACACTGACGAACCCAAAGCTGGCCTTACACTTCCTGGCATGGACTTGCCATCAAGAAAATTAAAAATGCCTAAAGGACCAAATATTAAAGGCCCCCAAATTAAGGGAGTTACTGATGTCCCTGATATGAATTTGAAATTCCATGAATCCAACTTGAGAGGGCCAAAATTAGATGTGAAATCTCCTGATATTGACATTTATGGTCCTGAGGATAAACTTAACATGCCTAGATTAAAAACTCCTAAATTTAGTATCTCAGGGTTTAAGGGTCCTAATTTTAAAGTTAGACAAGACTCACCAGGAACAGATTTGAACTTGTCATCCCCCAAATTGAATGCAGATCTTAGTGGTCATAATATTAGTCTTGATGGACCCAAATCTGATCTACAGGGTTTCAAATCTGACCTGACACTTCCAGATATGGACTTGCCATCAGGCAAAGTGAATATACCGAGATTTAAGATGCCTAATTTTGGACTCTCTGGGCCTAGCATAAAGACACCCACAATGAAAGGAGAGATCAATACAGATGCAGCCTCAGGGAAAGTAAAAATGTCTGAATTTGGTCTTTCCAGTAGTTTCCCTAAAGGGACATACGGTGTTATGGGAGGAACTGATTCCCCAGACTTTAACGTGCAATTCCTTGAATCTGACACAAAAGGGCCCAAACAAGTCGTAAAATCTCCTGAAACCAATATGAATAGTACTGAAGGTAAATTCAAAACATCCAGACTAAAAACCCCAAAATTCAACATTCCAGATTTTAATGAACCTGATTCTGAATTCAAGGGAAATTTAATCTCATCATCTCCTAAATTTGATGCAGAGGATATGGCTGATGAAATCAATACCAATTCTGATCTTAAAGGGCCCAAACCAGATCTTACGCTTGCAGATACTGACCTGCCATTGAGAAAACTGGATATTCCCAGTTTTAAGGTACCCGATTTAGAATTCTCAGATTCAAAATTGCCTAAATTTAAGGGCAAAGGGGAGGTAAATTCACCTGGCATAAAAGTTACTGAAACTGAGTTCAAAGCTCCAGATACTGCATTAAAGGCTGTATCCCTCAAGAATAAAACAAATGGCAGTATCAAACTTACAAAAGACTTGGATGCATTGGTATCAAATTTAGATCTTGATGTACCACATGTCACCTTAAAAAAGTCAAAATTTAAATTCCTAACAATAGTGTGAAACAATGAAAAATGACACAGAACATTAAAATGATAGTGGTCTGTTTTCTAGTTTATCACTGATGTACAGAAGGCAGAAACTAATTTTCATATTTTGTATAATGTATAAGTATTCTGTATAATGCCTGTGCCAAATGTACATGACATGTATTAGGGTATAGAATATAAGAAACTAGGAACTGTTCAAAGTGTGCATGAAATCTATTGAATATTTGAATGTACATTCTGAAATGTAATGATATCTCAACATGTCCTTGTAAATACAACATGTCCTTGTAAAAACATTTTATCTTGTAATCTAATGTTACAGTTTTTTTTCCCTCAGTTTCATTTTATCATCATTAAACATTTATATTTCACTATTTATTTGAAAGCATGCTTTTATTGTGATGACTAGTTTGTATGGTTGTTTCAAATGAATGCTTTCAGAAATACACCTCTCCTTCTTATTGCAAAATAAGATGTATTCACAACATTAAACATTTAGGTTGAATCAGTTGGAATACCACTCACAGCTTACAATGTAACAGTACCTTCAGTAATAGATTTGTCTAAGGAATTAAAGGGTGTTAAGGGAGACACAGAGAGAGCAAATTACATAATGGGTCCTTGTTTTAGAATAAGCAAAGGATCTAGCTATTGTGTTGCTGTCCCTATTTATTCCACAGTTTAAATACAAGATCCAATAAAGCATATCTGATATCTCGAGTCTCAATTTGCATTGTGTACATAATTGTTGTTTATAAAAGCCAGAATATAGAGAAAGTATTATTATTGTAGTTATTATAGGATTTAGCCCGAATTGTGAACGACCTGCCATAAGGTTTTTCTTATCTTTAGACTTTAGATACTTGAAGGCACCGCGATGAAAACATAATGGCTTTAAAACAGTGTGCCATTAACTTTCCCTACAGCCACCTGTTAACAAGTGGGATGTCTTAGGTAAAATCATTTTTGAAACTTTTTGTGAACGGGTGGCTCTTGCCTGGCTTGCCTGATTTCTGGTAAATCATGAAGAAGTGACCCTAAATTACTAATATCTTTCGGCTCTAATCGTAGTACTTCGGGATCTGCCTCCATTTTGTGTCGTCTTCGCGATTTCCGGGTTTCGTAGCGTTGGGTTTGCTGAAGTCCTATAGCACGAACGGCCTTGCAAGATCTGCTTTGAGGAAAGTTTAAAAACGGGTCATTTTAGTATGTCAGTTGCGCCTTGTTACTGTCTGTTTAATATTTCTGTTTTTTTACGTAGACTGAAAGATTTGACAGCTCGAATCGCTTCCAGTGTGCCCTGCCTGCAAGTGGATAACATGAAACTGATTACGATTAGTTAACGTTACTTAGTTGCCAGTTTTGCTTCGTAACCGGTCAGTTAGTCTGATATTGCTGGAGGATTCTTTTTGTTGAACTTATTTCTTTCAATGCCGTTACAGAGACGAATCGCTCAGTAGCAAAAGGTAAGATAAGATATGCTTGACAAAGTATTCACATGCGGTGTGTTCTCAGAAAGCGATAACTTGGCGAGTTGCTCTGATGATTTGTCATGTAAAACTTTGTTAGCACTCTGATATAACGAACTGAATCCTTCGTTAAGCACCATTTAGATCAAGCTGCGATCTGACTCTACATTACTGAGTTACTGTCAGTTCAGCCAATAGTCTACCTTTTTTTTTTTTTTTTTTTTTTTTTTTTTTTTTTTTTTACACACTATTTAACTTCTGCAAAGATAACACCCTGTGCGTGAGGTTTGCTTTCCAGAAGCACTCCATGATGGAGTTTCCAGGTATTTTATGCGGTCATATGATCAGATAGTCTGTCACCGTGTGATTGCAATTCGAAGCTGGGTTAAATTTATTGTTATATTTGTGATCATATCCTTTTAAAAAATGTAATTCGTTTAAAAACTCATCACGAGTTTGCCAGCCTAGGCATGGATCAATACGCGTCATTTTACGTGTCCTGGATTTTACCTGCTGATCCATTTCCTTGTTCCGAGTTCTGGAATGATGCTTTAGGGAAAATTCAGTGTATGGTACATTAACCATTAAGTCAATCGGTATAGGACCTGTGCCGAGAGGTAGATGTTACGTGTTCCCTAAGGTACAGAGAATTTAATCCCTGATTTCTCCGGTGTCTTATTCGTCGGAGGTTTCAATAGACTAAAAGTCCGCCATCAGTAGGCGCGTGCCATATTGTCCAAATTGCACGAGTGTCAGCATCTACCCCACTGTGGTTACCACTGGATACCCACACCCTAACCCACACCTTAACCCTAACCCACACCCTAACCGTCATACGACAAACGTACAGATCTTCATCTGGTTTTGATCTGTCGCCAGTACTTTAGAGCTGAATGATATTTTAAACACTGATCACACCATTGAAAACAGTCGTGTCAGCTCAGTTTGGGCTATTCATTTGAATACATTACTGAATATATCTGATAACTTTTAACAGCCCTTTTAGGTAAGCCAACTGAGTTTTAAGGTGGATTTATTATAGACATGTTAACCAACATTAAGTTTACATTACTGTATGTGTACAGTTATACATTGAAATAATTCCTTACACAATTGAAAGGTTCCTGAAGTTAAACACTATTCGTTAATATATCTTTCCTATGAATGTATGGTGGCAGCATACCTGACCCCTTCATGTTGAGTGTGGAAGATAATTTAGTTTTTTCCAAAATCACAGAGAACTAGGCTAAATGTGTGAGAGGACTAAATGTAGCATTGGTTCCTGTGTTTCCAGTGCATGCATAACAGAGAGCTGATCACCTTAACCTTTTTAGTTTCAAGCCTTTCTTCCGTTACTTGTTTGGTTGCTGGTAAGCCTGCTTAACGACATTCCTTTTAGGACCGACCAAGCTTTGTAGCACCTCATATCTCTGTTTACCTGGTGTATGTGCCTGTGTGCGTGTGCGCGCGCACGTGTGTGTGCATGTGACTCAGATGGATTTCTTCATGTGTGAACGTGCTCAAACATTTCTGAAAACTAGGGGTGTAGTCAGAGTAGCAAAACATTCTCTAAACTTGTTGGAAACTAGAGGGGTACAAGGAAAGAAAGTATAAGAAGCACTGCTGTTCTGCTCATGTCAGCAAGCCCATCTGACTGGTTAGGGGAGCTTTAGTATCTGGAACTTGTGATTAGAGCAGAGAAGGAAATAGCAGGGTTTTATTCACTTTTGAATATGCTGGCTCTTGTTTGCATGTGAAGAAGAGTAAACTACTCAGGTACTGTTACATGTCCAGGTAGGGTACGGGAGCTGTCTTTTTATAATATGCCAAGTTAAGTGTTAGTCTTGGCCAAATTAAATCCATACCAGCACTGAGGTATTTGTGTTTCTTCTTGGCAGAGCCTCTGTGGCGCAGATAAAGAGAACTGGTGAGATTGGGGCGACGGTCGGCGATCTCGGCGAAGCACCAAGATGCCCATACCTCCTCCCCCGCCCCCTCCGCCCGGACCGCCTCCTGCCCCTGCCTTTAGTCAGGTAGTCTGAAGAAAACGCATCACATACTCACACTTAGAGCATACTACTACAGACACTGGATATGACTGATTATTCACTTGAATAATCCGTTCTCTTGAATAATCAATTCAGAGAATGTTTCATGTTTGCTATTATTCTAATCATAATTACAAACATGATGTAGCCATGCTAAATACATTAGGTTGGGTTTTTTTTTGGCTCAGTCTTGTTTTTCGACATTTTCTTCTTTTACAGGCAAACACCAACCCACCCAAACTGTCTCGAGATGAAACGAAAGGAAGAGATGCTCTTTTGTCAGATATATGCAAAGGGACCAGGCTGAAGAAGGTCACCGTCATTAATGACAGAAGTGCTCCCATTCTTGAGAGTAGGTCATTGGTGTGGTCTCGGCATGAGTGAAATTCTTATTATAGTAATGATGTTTGACGAGACCTGGGTTGTAGCTAATCGTTTTTGTGGGCGTTTGTGTTTTGATTCCTTAGAATCTGGAGGTGGAGGAGGTGGAGGCAGCAGTGCTGGGGGCTTTGGGGGCAGTTCTGGGTCTAAGCCAATGGGAGGCCTGTTTAGTGGAGGAGTGCCCAAACTGCGGCCAGTGGGAGGTAGTTCTAGAAGGGCCTCCGTGGAGAAAGCCTCTAAATTATAGTATATTGTACCTTGTAGCCTTTCAAATGGCTTAAATCATTTTATTAAATAAGACATTATTATGCTTTGAGTGAAGGAGCATGATTGCAGTTTGGATGTAAAGGATTAACTCTGATTTTGGAAATACGGCTTAAAATTGTTTAGCTTTGAATGTGGCCATATATTCATAAAGCGTCTCTGACCTTAGTTATTGTTCCCTGTGGTTATAACAAAGATTAAAAAATGAGTTGGACCCTGTTTTGGATTTGTTGAACTGTTACAGTGCTGAACACGAAATATACCACGTAAATGTTAACAATGGTAATGGGATGGGGACCACCACTTACCGTAAGGAAAGTGGAGTACAGAGTGAACGGCGTGGATGAGGACGTGTTTGTGTTTGCAGATGGCACCGCCGGCAGATCGGCACTGCGGCCGCCCGGTTCCCGTCCTGCAGTGCCGCGCACTCCCAGCAGCACTAGCAGTCCCGTGGGCCGCCAAGCCGACGAGGAGCGTCCTGCAGCCCTTGAGCCGTCTCGTAATACCCGCCCCTCCTTGCCTGACGCATCTAAACCAGCCAGTGCGTCTTCGAAGCCCGGCAGCTCTGCTCCTCCCCCGCCTCCACCTTTTAATCGCCGTGGCAACAGTGGCCCTCCAGCTTCCCAGCAGAAGGTCACTGGCCCGTCCCTTAGTCGTGAGAAGCCTCTGCCTCCACCGCACGCAAGCAAGGGTCCCCCTCCCTCGTCATCTGCACGCGATGCTCCCTCGAAAAACTCTCGCCCTCCACCTGTATCTTCAGCTGTGCCTCCACCCCCACCACCCTACCGACAGCCCCCTCCAATCACTAATGGTGACCCACCCCCAGAGCTGCCACAGAGGCGTAATTCGCTGAACCGGAGGACCCATGTTGCGGGCAACACTCGCAGCCAAGCCCCTCCCCCGCCCCCTCCGCCGGCCGCCCAGCAGAGCGGCCGACCTCCGCCACCGGCTCGGGAGCCTCCGGGACGCAGATTAGGTAGCACAGCTGCTGTCATGCTTGCTAAGGTTGTTTTTGAAATGTTACTGCTTATAAATTCCATTTGCTGAAGGCAAATGTGCTAAAGCCTCATGCATGTTGGTCAACAAATAAATAAAATCTGTTACCCTGACTATTCTGAAAACAAAAGTACACAAACCTGTAGACAACCTCGTGTCTGCCGTCTAATTTTCCTCAATGTCTTAAATGCATCCTCAGAGCTAACTAGAAAACTTATTAGTAATACTTACCTCGTTGTAAAAGGCCACTCAAAGGTTAAATGCATTGGTAGGACAGTTCTTTTTGTTAAGCGTCACATATCACTAAACAGTTTGTGTGTTTGTATTTATTAATAAAGCCCCCCAGGTTCCCCCAACCGGATCTCGGAATGGCATCCGAGATGCTCCTCCTCCGCCGCCTCCCCCATACCGTATGCACAGTGGCACCTCACAGACCTCCTCAGAGCCACCTGGCCGAGGAAGGCCTCCACCACTCGCATCCTCCGGTCGTCAAGTCTCAGGACACGCTCCTCCACCCCCACCTGTCCGCAACGGGCACGCCACTGGCTCCAGGGCTTATTCTGGTGAGTCCGAGTTAGCTTATCACAGTTCCTAGAACCTTCCTGGACCAGGTCAGTTTGTCAAGCCTTGTGCTATGACATGGTGTGCTGACTTATTGAAAGTACTCACCCCCTTGTGTGTATATTGTGGTAGGGAGAGATAGAGAGGTACTATTTAGTACAATACTCCAAAACTTTGTGGCTGTAGATCCTTCATCAGCTGTTCTTCACAAAGAGAAGCACTTTGCTTGCAGTTGATGAATTAAATGTTCTGTTTATTTAGAAATCTTGTACCTGTCAGAGATCAATGACAGATCAGCTTATCTGCAACTTGATTGTCATACATGTTTGAAAATAGCACTGCAGTCAAATGATTTCTCAGGAATTCAAATCATGCTACTGTGTTTCCTCGCTGTGTAAATCGATAAAGCCGTTTCTCAGAATTCGGTTGTAAGATGATTGGGGCAGAAACATAGGGTATGCTCTCGTGTCACCACAAGAGATTTAACCTCTGCCCTAATGCGTTTGGTTTGTGAAATTTAAGGTGTGAGAAAATAATTATACATTGTGGTTTGTTACATTAACAGCTAATTTTCCAGACTTGGGTTAGGCCTTGTTTTTGAGTAATTGCAAGACATGTAGCATAATTGCAAGACATCTGTTAAATTCGTTTTGTATCTGATATTACACACTCAGCTGCTTACGCACAATTCTTTAAAACAATTTGAATTGTCTAAACAGTTTAAATTTACATTTCTTCACTTTCTTCTTTACAACACATTTCCAAAAGACCCAAAAACACATTCTTTGTTTGATGCTTGACTGAGTAGTTAAGGTCTGAGCTGTTTGTGTGTCCTTGTTTGGTTTCAGATGATTTTGAGTCCAGGTACTCCTTCCATCCTGTGGAGGACCTGCCCCCACCAGAAGAGTACAAGCAGATCACAAAGATCTATCCCAGTAAATCCAGTAGAGGTAATAGCCAGTTTTCCCAAACTCATTTTACATCCTGGGTTATATATTTGTTGGCACTTCACTCTTGGTAATTTATGCAATGGCTGTGCATTAATAATTCAGCTATAAGATGAATGAGGTAAGTAATATATCTCTGGCTGTATGATGGTCAAATTTGGCATGAGCTTGTGCAGCAGGCAGTGTGACTCCTGTTAAGACACTTCTAACCTCTATACCAGGGATTAGTAGCACCTGCGCTTGAATGCAACAATACTGCAAAGTTTCATAGCTATGTATGACTCAGTTCAGATTGTCACAATTGGTGAGGTGGATCAGGTTTTTTTGAACAGTATCCTGGTCCGTGACTGAAATGGCTATTTTGAATTTTAATCTCTCCATACTTCAGTGATGCTTGGGTGATGCAAGAACCAAGTGATGAGACGAAGAGCAGAATTTATAAGAAGTGCGGTTAGGTTTGTTGAGCTTTTCACATTAGATTGTGGCCCTTGTTAATACAGAAACTTCCTTCTCTTCTTCTGCAGCTGTAATGCGAGGGGCTCCCCCTCTGCCACCTGTTGGGAGGTGAACTGCACTCTGAGTGGAAAATAAATGTAATCCAACTACACACATGCACACGTAAGAAGACACTAATTCAGCGGTATGCAAACGCAACCAGAAGCTGACTTTAGCACAGAGAATTAAACATGGGATCTTTGCATTTACCTGATAGAAGTATTATCAGGTCAAGAGCATTGTTGGGCCTTAGGAACCATTTTTTATTAATATAACAGAGAGGTTGTCCAAACTTTTGCACATACTATATACATGTCTTTAATTATTTTGTAAAAATGGAAATAAATAGTAACTATGTATGAAAACTAAAGCATAACATTTTGACAGGGATACTCACACCTTTGCATATAACTGAATAACCAGCTAGATCATTTGAATAATTTTCTCCAAGCTGCTGCAGCCCCATGCACCTCTAGACCCGAGACACTGTGTTGTGGCATGACCTTGATCAGCAAAGAAAAAATGTATACATTGTGCCTATAGGGAGCTGTGTGGTTGACACCTCCAGGTGACCAAAAAACGTGCTACATGTGCATTCCAGCTTCTCTGTGACTGGCCACAGGGTATCTACTAAACCAGACCGTTAGCACTTGTTGATCATCGGTAGCCCTATAAGAGGGGCAGGAGAAACATAAAGCGGCATTAATTGCATAATGATGAGAGAGGATTATATTTTTGTTCTCCATTATGGGATGTTTTCCCTAAAATGGGAGGAAATGTGTCTAGATATTGGACAAGATCATATGAGTTTAAGTGATTTATTATTATTATTTTTTTGTTGCCAAAATGATGAAGTTGTTAAATTCTTTACTTGGTAGAATCATTTATTGCATTTGGACAAGGTCGTTGTTTTTCTGAATATGAACATCTGAGCAACTTTCCAGTAAATCCTTTTTTTCAAATTATTTGTTACCTTTGCTGTGAATTGCAAAAACTGACGCTACTTTTGTCTGTGAAATTTGAAACCATAAAACTTGCCAGATTTTAAATTGGCTTACATACTTAAAACTGACAGAGAACACTAATTGCTACTAAGCACATAATGTCTGCAGTAGGCTCTGTCGTGTATTTTAAGGGCCTGTTCTTGGATATGTGACAAACTGTTGAAGAAGCTGCACTTGAAGACTCTAATTTCCTTATAAATTGCTTTAGCGTTCTGCCAAACATTTGCCTTTTCCATTCTGTCACGTTTGACTTGTACCAGTAGATAGAACCTCAGTTTGTTAATGGAGAATTTTAATTGTAACAATGTATATTACACTATATGAAACGTAGTAAATGTTTCTATTGTAAAGTTTGTAATATAGAGAATTAAATACTGAAAATGTAACATTAAATCGTTTTTCAGGAGACACCTTTTCTTACCATAAACGTTTATCTGGATGTAGGCGGTAAATGGCCAGATGGGAGTCCGCTCAACTTTGTTTGGCCAGATGTAATTTTATATAACGGTTTGATAGTCAGTTTTCCTGAGCCGCCGGGTCTTCACATTGAATCTGTAGGCGGATGTGTGTACTGTCATGTTAAAACTGAAATAAAAGGTTATGGGAAGTTTGTGTAACTTTTTTATTTACTCATTGATTTTGTTCCATTTTTAAATATATTGTAATGTACTTCACCAGTGCAGACAAGGACTGGCTAGGTCACGCTGTCTTTCAGTAACCAATGTTTAAAATATTTGCCGGGAATTTTTTTCCGCCAGTGTCAACAAAGGAAATGACTTCAAACTTCGGGCCCCTTGATATGAGCGCATCCAGCTCTTCGATTGGATGCTTATAGGCGTATGCGCCTAGACAACCAATCCCAGCTTGGTGCGCAGTAAACGTCAGAGGAGAGAAGCGCGCCAGTCTGTTAAACCCAGCAGAAAAGGCGAGGGTTTAAGACGTTTTGTGAAGGAAAGCGGACAGAAGCTTTATAATCGTACATTAATCTGGTAAGATACGAATGTGCCTCAGTATCGTTTGGTCGTGAGAAGTATGTCAAACTGTAAGACTGATGTTTTTGTTCAGATTTTGACCTGGTGACGACACTTCGGCGCCAAGCGTAAAACGAGTTTGCTTTGTAGCTTGCTAGATTTTTGGTTTTGTTGGTTTGCTCGCTAGGAACGCTTGCTATTTGTTGGTTTTACGATCGTAACTGCAGGTTATTATGGTTAATAGTGTGTTCAGCGAAGTTTAATGCACATATCGGCAGAGATGGCCCTAGATGTTTAAAAGCAAATGTAGTTAGCTAGCTAAATAGGCTTTGAGGCTAGCTAGCTAGTTTCACGTTGCTGATAAATCTAGGCATGTTTTCTTTGATTTGTAAAAAAGGCAATCTTACTAGCTAACTATACATCTTGGCTTACATATCTTAAATTCTAGAAAACGTTACGACTGCAGTGCTGAGTTGGTTATATAGCTAGCTAGCGCAGTGTGGTGGAAAATAATTATGCAGCAATCACTACCATTAATGACTGACGACTGCTTTTCCTGCAAAAGATAATTTACCTTTTCGTTCAGGTCTGCTCTCTAGTCTCGAGAAAATGCCCAACACGCGCTCTCAAAGCCATCCCACCCTCCAGTTTCCCAAGCGCAAGTCGTTCAAGACAGTCTCCCGCTCCAAACGTTCCCCTCAACCTCCAGAAAATGGAGTGGCCGTCCCTCTTTCTCCGAAAATGTCTACCGTCGAGGACGTCCGAGACACTCCTCTTTCTCCCAGAAACCCCGTGCTCAAAAGTAGCTCTCTGTCTGAAAGGATACCCCTCAGCCCACGCAAGCGTACAGGTAAAAATAAATAAGGGAACGTGCCTTTAATCAGTTCCTCTGGCAAACTGGTGGTCGTATGCGTGTTAGACTCGAACACTTCCGTCTGTTTCAGGTGATGAGAACGCATGCAATCTGCCTACCCCTCTGCAGGGCTCCCCTCCCAAACAGAGCCGCCCCTCTCCATGTTCCCCTCGCAAGATATCTTTTAATGAGAACACCCCTGTCTTTAACTGCCCCCCTCAGTCTAGCCCCACATCCCCCTCTACCCGCTCCTCTCCCAAATGCCCTCGGGGGAGCTTGAGTACTGACTCCTCAGCGCCGAAGGAGGTCCCTGTAACACAACGTTTTGCAGAGCAAAGTGAGTGCCATTTATTAATAGTGATTTGATACTTGTTTGTGTGCACAGTATTTGAGTGAATGGAATAATTAGTTTATGATGGTTTACCGCCTCTTCCTTTTGATCCCTGTACATTTTCATTGGGTTCTGACATTTTTCAAACATTGAACAGATATGTTTATGCTGTTCTTTTTTTTTTTTCTTTTTCTCTTTTTCCTCCTTCCTTCAGAGTCCCACTACCAGAGTGTGAAGCAGGTGCTCCACACAGCCGTGCCAGAGCGACTGCTCTCGCGCGAGTCGGAACGGGCCGTCATTGTCTCCTTCCTTGAGAGACACGTTGTCCCCGGCAAGCCCTCCAGTCTCTACATGTCCGGAGCTCCTGGGACCGGGAAGACGGCCTGCCTGAACTGTGTGCTTCATGAACGCAAGGCAAGTTTTCAGCAGAGGAGGGTGGGCAGAAGGCTCTCGAGCAGCGCACAGACGCAGCAACGAGGGTGCCCTCGAATGACCCTGACTGCTGTGTTTATGGCTCGTGTGGCAGGCTCTCATCGCAGGGGTGCAGACCGTGGTGATTAACTGCATGACGCTCCGCAGCTCCCAGTCCATCTTCCCTCTGTTGGCTGAGAAACTGGGAGTCTCCGGGGGACATGGTGTTGGCCCCCTCGGGAAGCTGCTGACCAGTTCCGGCCCCACTGTGTGAGTGCATCAAAGGGAGATCTTTGCTGTTGGATTTGTGTGTTTAAGTAGCGGGTTTAATTGTGTATCTCTGTACGTCTTTGGCAGTCTGTTGGTTCTGGATGAGATGGATCAGCTGGACAGCAAGGCCCAAGATGTCCTCTATACCATCTTTGAGTGGCCTTATCTTCCTAAGTCTCGACTGTGCCTCATTGGTGAGTGTCAAATGGTCATTATATGAAGATTTCTTTTTGCTATGTGGTGTCAGTTTCGTAAATTTTAACCACCAACATGGAAATGAACTCTACAACTGGGTCAATCAATGGCATTAACGTTCTCTTAACAGCATGTGTGTGTTTTAAACATGTTTTGTGCAAACGTGATCCTCCTATCCACAGGCATTGCCAACGCACTGGATCTGACGGACCGTATTCTGCCCAGACTGCAGGCCAGACCTCGCTGCAGACCACAGCTCCTTCACTTCCCCCCATACAGCCACCAGGAGCTGATGGCCATCGTCCAGGACCGGCTCACGCAGGTCAGGCTCTCTTCACATGCGCTTGCACGTGCACCCGTGTTCTCAGTTTCTCAGTTCATGAGGTTTAAATTTGTTGTAAGTAGGCGAAAATGCTAAGTTGATGTTTATTGAACAGGTTTTTGTGGTAGTAATATCAGTAATTGGCTTTTTCATTTTTAAATTCAAGGTTAATACAACTTTACAAGAGTATGAATACGATAATGCATTTATTTCTTTCCTTCCCGTTTTTAAGATTAAAAGAGGTCAAATGAGGCCTAAAACATTGCTTCTTGCGTTGGTGTCATGGCTCCCTCTCTGGTGCTCGCAGGTGTCTGGGGAGGCTGTTCTCGATCCAGCTGCTGTGCAGTTTTGTGCCAGGAAAGTGTCTGCAGTGTCAGGCGACGCACGCAAAGCTCTGGACATCTGCAGGTACAGGAACACTTGATGAATCTTTCAGACCATCATGCTGTCAAAGAGCCATGTGCATAAGAGGTTTATAATTGGGCTACGGCACACAAAATGTGCACCATGGTATTTAATGCCTATTCATATAGTTACAGTGGTGATTATTAGCGCACCATTGTCAACTTCCAGCTGGGGTTGTTTGTGGCCTTCTGAGATCCTCTGCATATACTCCCGGTTATTGCAGTTTTCCCTCATGCTTACCCCAAACAAACCAAAGATGTCAAATTTATCAGTTGGCTAAACGGGCTCTATATGCAGAATTTTGTTCGTTTGTTTTACATGGTTGGATCATCCAGTCCATGTTGGCTTGCTACCGTGTAATTTACTATTGCAGAGGTTGAGGTGTGGTAGTTTTAGCCAAGCAATGAATCGTTAATGTTTTGGTGATGCATTTTTTTCCACGTTTGCATATCGCACAAACAACAAAACATGCAGGCAATACACGTTTACGAGGATGTTACCACGGCAATTTGCTGTTAGTCATGTTAAATTTAGTGATGTTTTAAGAATCTGGCCCAAAGTGTAATTCAGTGGTGTCCTTCCTGCTCTTGGGACCTGTTCTGAGACGTTTCCCTTCCTCTGTTCTGCTATTGTACGCAGGAGAGCTGTAGAGATGGCCGAGGCAAGCAGCAGGGCTAAAACGCCGTCTGAGTCACCAGCAAATACGAGAGGTGAGGGTACGGATTAATTAGTCTGCTGCTTTTGTTTCTGTGAATTGATATCGAGCAACAGGAAGACATTTCTGTGGTCTGAATCGCCCAAAGGGGTATCGGCCTGGAGCTTTTAACCCTGTGGAAGGCTTCGGGGGGCCACAGATTCATTTTAAAAAGCTGCTGCTGTGCTAATATGGTCAGGGAGCATTATCAAGGCATCGGTTTTGCCAGTTCCTCAGCAAGTGTCTGTTCCTGACGGGATGTGTGTCTTGTCCCAGTGTCCCGCGTGAGCATTCCCCAGGTGGCCCGGGTGCTGTCAGAGGTGTATGGGGACCGCATGGCCTCCGGTGGAGGGAGTGAGGGGGAGAATTTCCCCCTGCAGCAGAAACTGCTGGTCTGCTGCCTGCTCCTGATCACACGCCACGGCAAGAGCCGAGATGTTCAGCTGGGTAAGGTGAGTCTGGAAACACACGGAAGATTCGCCTTCCACTGTTCGCTGCTGTTAACCATGGCTTCCATCATTGCTGACCTGCAAACGAATGTTTCGGTGCTCATGGCCCGTTTCTGTTGTGCTTGCAGTTATGCGAGGTCTACAGTAGACTGTGTCAGCAGAGGCAGGTGGGTGGAGTTGGCCAAGGGGAGTGTCTGTCCCTGTGCACCCTCCTGGAGAGCAGAGGTATCTTCTCCCTCAAGAAGGCCAAGGAGGCACGACTCACCAAGGTAAGTGAGTACCACCTGCCTTTCTCTCCCTTCTTAATGCGAGGCCAAGTGGAAGCTCGCTCACTGTGGTGGGGGTGGTGTTCTCAGATTTCTCTGAAGATTGAAGAGAAGGACGTGGAGAATGCGTTAAAGGACCGTACGCTACTGGGCAGCATTCTAGCTGCAGGCCTGCCGTAATGTTTCCATGACGACAGGCACCTTCACACCACCTTGTACAGATATTTATTTTGTCTTTTTTCTTTTTAATAAATGCATTATAAAGTCAGTAAGAATGAATCAACCTCCATGGATTGTGTACCAGTGATTGGCTTAATCGTACATTGCAGTAGTAAATTTTTATTATTTTTTTTTTGTGTGCATTTTGTTTTTATCAATTTTACAGCATGTTGGTAAATACTTTTTAAGAGGTAGTTTAATTTTTATGGATATCCAAGTTTTTGTATATGGGTAACAGGTAATTACTTGGTATGCAAATAATAAAATGGCTTTGTTTGCTTGCATGAGTAACTATTGATATGTTTTTATTTTATCCTTTTGAAGCATTGTACATCCCTAAAGCTTAAGTCGTTTCCCCATCCAAGGTTACTGTAAATAACAACAGATCTGCAGTGAGGAAATGATTTTAATTTTTATTTTAATTTTTTTTTTGTACAAAGTATGAAGTAGAAACACTTATAAAGACATCAGGTTTTCAATAATCCCACTACAAATTAATGCTCATTGTGAAAAGACTTTGGTGACAACTCAAGTTCTACCCCGTGTTAGTGTTTATACGTACATCACTGCATTTACAGTATTTGTCTATGTAGTATATAGCAAAATAAGAAATCGGGTTTCTAAAACTTCACCAGACTTGCAAGGTGTTTTTTCCCCTCAATAGTGTATTTACATCTTAAGGTTATTGATTGTGTGTGGCAAAATTCTGGAGCCAGATGTTGGTATAAGATATCAGAAGGCCCGGGTCCAGACTGCACTCGAGGCTATTGTCCCTACTTACATTTCTCCAGCGGGAACCAGTTAGACAATTTAATCACAACATTTTCACAAACTGGCACGGCCTAACTATGAAACATCCTTATTATGTAGTTACTATTTAAGAAAAAAGGTAAAACAGGTTAATGCTAATGTTACCATTTTAGTAATTTCACTAAAGACTTCATTTTGCAAGTCAACACGTTCATTATATTTCTTTACAGACCATTGAAAGCTTGTGGTTATATCACAAGACCCTTGACTACAATTTTTTTATTTCACAACTTTCTCAAGAAATCTTGCCCAGCCCTAGCTTAGGGCTAACAATGCTGTACTGTAGTGAATAATTTATTGCAAAGAAGAAAAGTGATGAAGCTCAATTGTGGGTTTTAGCATCCATATAAGACCAAATTTTCAGTTATACAAGTGGAGCCACACTGGACATACCTGAACTAAAGTCAGAGATTTAAAGCTCTTCAGTCTTGGTGCTGGCAGTGTTTTCCAAAGTAAAAGTAGTTACCAAAAAAATGAACGATTATTCACTCGGCAACACAAATCTGTTTGGGAGTGTACCAGTCCTCTTTCCACCAATGTGTTTACAACCCCACCCCCTTAGTAAGAGCTTTAAAATACAATATTTTCTACCAAAAAAACCCCCAGTGGGGATAGTTGTTTTTATGAGCAGGTGGGGTTAAGTGATCCCAGATTCTCTCCCACATGGCACAGTGATAATTGCGTATATAGTACAGCAGTGTGTGCAGAGGCTGCTGGCCCCAGGAGTCCCGCTGCACTTGCAGGGTGACTGTTCTGGATCGTTGCTTCTCTTACTGATTTTTGGAATTCAGCATGTCACCATTCTGTAAGAAAGAAGAAACACATGTCCATGTTACTGTCTGTTTTTAGGTTGTTGGACTCAGTTATGCTGAACCATGTGATTTATTACACTGTGGCAAAAAATAATCATAAAAAAAAAAAGTTTGAAGCCTTTTATTGCTTTTCTCAGTTACACTAAAAATACTCTGAAAAGGAGACTGGTTTCAGACTGAGAGTCAGCTGGCTGTGAAATGGCTGGGTAAGTTGGGTGTTAGCTGTAGCCATGCTCAGGAGCCAGGTGTGAATGTTCCTGATGCTCTTTGACCCTGCTCACGTGAAGCCAGATCCAGACCGAGACGCAGGCTGCTTCACCATCACTGCCCACTGTGACGTGGAGCTCCATGAGTCCCTCACAGACAGTATGCAGCTTTTCTGACAGCCTCAATGTTCTTCACAATGGGCATCTACTCTTGTTTGGGTTTTTATTCACTGTGCCTGCCCACTGTGGTACTCTAATAAATGGATCAAAAGAACACCACCACAGCTCACCTGAAACCCCAAGACCACCTGCAGTGCAATGGCAACATTCAACAGTAGCCAGACACAAAGGCAACAGGACAAATAGCATTAGCAGGTGTGTGTGTGTGTGTGTGTGTGTGTGTGTGTGTGTGTGTGTGTGTGTGTGTGGATAGGCCTGCGCAGGAACTGTGTTTGGAGAAGAGAGAGCAGAATAATCTGCTTAATCTGTTTGTGTAATAACCTGTTAGCAGCCGTCATAGGCTCTGGGCATTGTGTCATAGGCTAGGAAGTCATCAGCTATGTCGTGCTCTGTTCCTGTGGGATCAAATCCATACGTAGCAGCAAAGCGTTGTTCAAGCTCTGCAAAACACACGTCAGCATGGCATATGTTGCTTTTGCACTGATGTGGCGAAGGCAAATTAGGCATCATCTCTAAGCCTGCTGAAAGCTTGCTTGTTTTCTGCATGACGGCACATTTCAAAACCTTCAAAAGCGTGATTAATTCATGCAAGGTACTGACCCATATCTTGTCCATATGCAGATTCCATCATCGTATTGCTATGAGCCTAGAGAGATCAAATAATCTCAAGTGTCAATAATAGCCTCAGCAAAATGTCAAAAGTCAGTAAAACAAAACACTCAAATGCAGCTTCATATTTGCACTCACCATGTCCCATGCTGCAGGGTCGTGTTTGAAGAGAGAGTGGGTGAGCTCAATAGACACACGTTTTTTATAGTCTGCAGTTTTGTCCTCAGAAATGCGAAACAGCACAGCAGCCGCATAGGTAGCTGATGGAGAAAGGTGGTAAAATAGAGTTCCAGCGTTTATCCTGTTCCAGCCTCCTTCGACTCACATTTGCCATGTCTTTTCAGAGAGTACACGTCGTCCCTTGGATCTTATTTTAAACTGTCTGGCTATGCTCATTAACACAAGCCAGAAGGCAGAAATGTGAAATCACTTGAGTGTTACAAAATCACAGCAGCACTTAACTTCTGAACCTGAACTTTTTTACCTCTGCAAAAGAAAAGGACAACCGACCAGCAGAGGGAGCGCACAAAACCTGACTAATTGAAAGGTGCCCAAAAGACATTTCTGCTGAAATGTTTTAATAATGCAGTTTTCTATAAAATGCCAGATAATTTACTTTAAATGAAGCTTACCCAGTAAAATGTTTTAGGGACTAGCCTTTCACTAACTCTGCATTTTGACCTGAAAATGCATCTGTGGGTTGTATTGCCAGTGAAACAATTCAGGTTTGACTACATAATTTAACGTTTCACGTGCAATATCAGATCTCCAGATTGCACCAGACATGTCATGTTTACATCTTTTCCCACTGGTTCTGTTGGTGACTACTCCTTTGATTAGTGTGGGGTTCACTCAAGCCTCTTGCTCACCGATGCCCTCGTTGCTGGAGTGCAGAAGTTCCATGAGGGGAGAGGCGGCACCTTCGCTATCAATCATAATGGCCGACTGCTTGTCCAGAGCCAGTTCACACAGCGCGCCAGCAGCCACACGTTTTATGTTATCCACCGGGGAGTAGAGCAACTGTGCAGAGAGAGAGAAAGAAAAAAAATGTTATGCAGAACACACACACACTCAACCATGAAGCCCCACCCCTGGACAAAGGAAGTGCGTTAACACTAAGCAAGGAAAAGCGAACCAAAGCAAATTCACAAAGACCAAGACGTGTGGAAGGGAAAGCCAGGTTAGGTTGTTTCAGATGCACCTTCCAGCACTAACCTGCACAAGCAGGGGAATGGTGTTCATTTCGACCATGAGGGCCCTGTTCATGGGATCTCTGGCCAGGATGTGGAGTGCTCCAGTGGCCCCCTCTACAATCTCCTCCATTCTCACGCCATCCTAAGCAGGAACCACAGAGGAGAGGACATGTGAGACCGGGAATGTCTACCACTCGTTTCTGTGCAACAAATCGCCAACCCATTGAAGAGTAGTGAGGGTGAAGGTCTCTCTCTCTCACACACACACACACACACACACACACACAATCTGATGGAGCCTGGATCAGTCTTACAGCCTGCTGCAACATTGGTTTAACAATGGCTCAGTTTGCCTTGATGGTTTGTCATAGCCTACCTGGTATGTTTGCTGGCTGGCTGAGCCATGCTTCTGAGCATCCTGGTGGGCATTCATTAGCAGATTGACAAGTTTGGAAATGGCGTCCACATCTCTAAGAGGTGCCTGATTGGCTGGGCAAAGTGCCAGGTTGCGGATCAGGCCCACCACAGCCTGAAGAACAGACAGCACAGCCAGTAAGGCCTTCATCCACTGGCACACATCTGCCTCAAAATACAGTTACAATCTTGTAGGAAAATATCTAAAACAAATCTATTTTTAGCAGTGTAATACTCAACTGAAAGGTATTTAAGTTAAATCCAATTGGGTACTTGTAAGAAGATTTTTTTATTTGCACTAGACTTGTCTTGTTTAGCAACACCACTCATACTGTAGAATGCAAGACAATTCGTTGTACTGTGTCTGTCAGTCCAGGACAGCATTGACATCTGGGTCTGGCAGTATCTCGGTTAAGGATATTTTTGGACTCCAACCTGTTTGTGCTAGATAAGGACTCTTTTCTGAGTAGGCAGCTAAGGTGCTTTTGTATGTTGCTCTGGTTAAAAGCATCTGCCAAATTCCATGAATGTAGATGTACTTTCTTTGTCATAAAAAACATTTTTTGCTTTTGTTGTTATTGGTCAGGGTAATGATATGCAAATTACATATATACACATATATCTGCATTTGTTAGTGGTTAACTTTTGTTTTAATCCCTTATGTGTTAACACCATATACTGGCAGTCAGAGTTTTGTTATTGTAAACTAAAACCAAAGGAAAGGAAAAATTCATCTGAACAACTGGTCTTTTCTGTCTGTGATAAAATTGGAATCTCAGGCCTGTCCAAAAAACACTAATAGTTGGTTTATCCAGTACATGAGGCTGGGTACTGGACTACAGGTACGAAAGACTAAAACCAAAACTGACAAAAAAAAAGTGATTAAAAACACAACTAAAAACCTAAAACATTTAAATGGTATTAATAAAAAATTAGAACACAAAAATAAAAACTAACAAATTAGAACTAGAAATCTAGAAATAAAAACCAGTATATCATTATAAAGCACCACCACTAAAACTTTTAAAGCTATTGCTAACAGCCGTGTACGAGAGACGATATGCCTGGTTTTTCGCTTCTGGGTCTGCCAGTACATCAACCCCCTTTCTCTCACTTCCACCAGTCAGTCACCTTGACGGCAGGCCAGTGGTATGGCTTCTTCAGCAGATTTACGACTGGAGGGATGCCATAGTGGCAGCGCACAGCTTTCTGGGCCACCTCGGCGTCCGGGTGGCGGCTGGTCAGATGGCGCAGGGCGCAGGTGGCCGGCTCCGCCACGTCCTCCTTCTCTCCGGCACGCAGCAGAGCATGGATCAGGGCCTCCACGCCACCGCACTGAGTCACGTGTGTCTTGTTGTGCGTGTTGTTGCACGTGAGGTTGGACAGGATGCCAGTGACGCACGCGAGCATGTTCACATCGTCTGTGGAGAGGAGGCCGACCAAGACCTGCAGGAGACCCTCTAGGCCGTCCTGAAGGACAGGGTGGACAGAAACGATTCACATCCCAGCACCAGAGACACTTACAAAATAAGGCAGACACCGCATCTCACTCATCTGCCGGAGAAGACATCAAATAAATGTGTAAATAGAACAACCCTCCCCCACCTTTACAGCCATTTTCTCTTCTGTAATATGTGATTTATTATTAGCCATACAGCTGCCAGCTTCTGTATCCGTGCAGAAAGGGAAGAAACGGGAGTTGGGGAGTGGCTGGAATAAGGGATCAGCACACAGACCTGCTTGGTGGCAGCATCAGACAAGTTCCTCAGAGTCCACAGACAGTTCTGTGTGAGGCGCTGGCTAGAGCCAGTCACGTGCTTTCCCAGAGCCTGCATTCCACCTGAGGGGAAGAGGGCGTAGTGAGACACACACACACACACACACACACACACACACACACACACACACACACACACACACACACACACACACGGTTAATTACCTATGCACACACATACCATACATATTTAAATATTTATATTCATTTAGTTGTTTGCTTATAGTAAGGGGTTAATATTTAGATAATGTATAGATAACCAAGACAAAGCGAGCTAAATAAACCAGCAGTAGAGGCTGCAATCCAGCTCTCTCTCCCTACGCCTGAGACTCCTCAGAGCCTGTCTGCCCTGCCAACCGACCATTCGGGGTTAGCCCACCCCTCTCACTCACCGGCTTCCACGATAGCAGGCTTGTTGCTCGGGCACACGGAGAGCACCTTGAGTACGCGGCTGGTGGTCCACAGCAGTTTCTCGTAGTTGTAGTTCCTCATGATCTGCACCAGGCCCTCAGGACCTCCGTTAGCCAGTATGATCAACTGTGAGGAGGCCAGGGACAGAGAATGAAGAGATTTGGAGTTCAACGCTCACACTGACCTCTCCCAACGTACCCAGTCCACCAATGCTGGAGCACTTTGGCATGGTCGCTTTGCTGTCTGTATTCAATACCACGTCATAACGCACAGAACAAAACAAATAGTTTAGGCATATACACAGGCACACACAGACATGGACACACCTTGCTCTCCTGGTTGCCGTAGGAGAGAAGCTGCAGGCAGTCCGTGGTGATGGCCAGAAACTTCGGGTTGCTTTTTTTCAGCAGCGGCACCATCTTCTGCAGACCGTCGGCCAGGCGAACGGCCATCTTGGCCCCCTCCTGGTGCAGGAGGAGGTTGTGCAGGGTGGTGATGGCATAGAACAGCACCGACTCCACTGGAGAGCTGCAAAACGCACATCACCTGGTTCGCACAAGGTGCAGCACACTAGGGTTCAAGTCATGGTAGTGATGCTGGGATCAGACCCTTAACCATCACATTAGCCCACCCCCATTACGTTCTGAGACTCGGAAGCATGGGTAGATATCAATAGGCTTTTTGACGTGCCTGGGAACACCGCCCTCACACCGCCCTGGGCTACGGGGGACCCGTGCCTCACCTGAGCATGCGGACGAGGGCGGGGATACCGCCCGACTTGAAGATGGCCAGCAGACCCTCGCGCTGGTGTGACAGATTGTGCAGGATGCTGGCCGTGGCCCGCGTGGTCTCCATGTCGTTGGAGTTCTGCATGGCCCGCACCACGGCCGCCACCACCTGCGGCGACTGCACCAGCGCCCGCCGGGAAGCCTCCTTCCGCGACAGCTGGTTCACGATTTGCGCCGCCTTGTTCACCACCACCTGTGCAAGCGCACGGGAGTGTGTGGTCAGAGCTCAGCGCTTCAATAGCTTCTGCTCGCTTTGCAGGAAGACGTCTAAATCCCTGACATGAATGTTTCTATCAAGCTTAAGAGGTGCCTTCTCCTCCATTGAACTGCACAGTCAGTTGCCATATAAACTACCAAATGATGTTTACCATACAAACAACTAAGTATGTCTTTAAGGTGTGAAGACGACAGGTGGTGCGGACACAGACACCTGGTCGTCGTCGTTGAGCAGCTTGGTGAGCTCTGGCACGGCGCGCGTGGCCAGCTCCGCATCGTCCTGGTAGTTGATGAGATGGACAATGGCGGTTTTGAGCAGCTGCGAGGGCTCAGCCAGCTTCTGCACGTTGCTCTGCTGGGCCGCGTCCACCTGCGTAGACAGCACGGTCATGCCCTCTCCCACCGTCTCGGGGAACATGGCCGCCCTAACGCGCTGGGACCGGGTTATGGTGTACTGTGACTCCAGGTCTGCAGGATATAGGGGTGGGGAGGGGTGAGGTGACAAGGAGAACGCAAGAGAGAGAGTGTGTGTGTGTGTGTGTGTGTGTGTGTGTGTGCACATACAGGCAGCACTGGAGTAAGGTTTAAGAACTACTAGCTAGCTGAAAGAAGTCCCTTGTCCTGACCTGATTTCAGACAGCAATATGATAAGTGTGAAAAGTTGACCAATCTATTTAAATTTCTGCAATAAAACAAGACATTCTTGCGTAAAATGAAGTGAGTTGACTGCGGTGTTGCAGTCTCTGTATGTATGTGTGTATGTGTGTGTGTATATATACACACACTACCTGGAGGGGTCTCTGTGACTGTGGTGGTCATGGTGTATTTCTTAGAGTGGAATTCTGTGCCATCGTCACCATCTGAACGCACTGTTGTGGCTCCTGACTGGAAGCCTGAATCTCCTGCATAATGTGTGTTCTGCCATTCTGTAACCTTCACCACACCCTCACGCTCACCCACTGCAGTACACACACACACACACACACGTTGTTAAGTAAAAACATCAGTTCACTGTAGTAAAGTGTGAATCAACAATGCTATTCCTATAGTCAGAAAAATAACATTTTATGCAACAGTTATTTTCAACTGATTTGTATTAAAATTGACAATTTTTATGTTTTAAGTTTCGTTTCATATTTTCATTCAACTTTTATTTTAACTTAACAACAAAATGCTGACTTACTATACATTGCCATCTTAACCTCCTTGGCTCTAGCCTAATCCAAATTTTAAAACCTGCAAAAGAAATATTTGTTAGTCAGACAAACTCAGTTTTTTTAAAGACTTGTCAGTCAGTGGGTTAAGAAGAAGGTGATCGTATTATTTTCAGCTTGAGCAAAGGCTCATGGGAAACCTTGTTTGCGCCGAGAGGGTTTAGGGGAGTGGCAAGTGTGTGTGTGTGTGTGTGTGTGTGTTGTGCATACATGGGGGAAGAGGGAGAGGCACAGCTGTGTGAGTGGAATGCCAACTGCAGATTTCATTGTGACCTTTGGCCCCGGTCTCCACCCACATCATCAGCGTGGGACTGAAACAGACCAGGGTAACCACAAGCACTCATCAGACCGGCTTGGCGTGATTCAGCCCCTACACACCCATGCACACCTAAGTCTGCCTCAAGGTTCTCCGGAACAAACCAATCTCAGCTCTCAGTTGCATTCTCCAGTACCGTGCACCATATGAATCCTCCCAATTGAAAATGCACACCCAAGCACATAAACCAAACAGAAACAAGCACTTACAGGCTAGTGCAGGACATTAGAAGGGAGTAGGCAATGAGGTTTTGCTCATCAGATGACATCTCATTTTCCTGCACACCTCACTCCTCCACAGGCTGACTTGCCTCATTTCACTTTCTTCTCCTCATCTTTCATTATTACCCCCACCGATGTGCACACATTCCACCCTCTGCATTCGCCCTCTCCTAATTCCACTTTGTGTGTGTGTGTGTGTGTGTGTGTGGGAGAAACACACGATGTTACTGACTCATCAGGGTGCTTTTACTGTTCAATGACAAAACCATTGTGAAATTCGTTACAACTGCAGACTCATAGAAACCTGCCCTGCAATCAGAATCTACTGCAAAGTACAAAACAAGCACCAGAACACATTGCTCTCTGAAAGCAAACGGATATGAGAAGGGTTCTAATGCAGAAATCCTCCCGTTTCAAACGGGCAGTTCAGCACGCTTATCTGTAATAAAGATTATTATTATAGATTAGTGGTCTAGCAGCCTGGAGTGGAGGAAGCTTCTGACAGCTCAGGCTCTCAGAGGCATTCTGAACTTCACAGCGGTAACCCATCCTCTGACCAGCAGGAATGTGACACATGGCAGCGAACCAGTCCAAAGCACAAACACCGCAAAAACAAGTGGACATGTCTGTATATAAAAAAGTGAATAATATGGATTGGGTGTGGGGATGGTGGTTCACGTTAAGCTTAGGGCAGTCACAAACTCACTGACACAACCTGTAAACACTCCAACTCAAAAGTAAACATGTTTACCTGTTTTAAAAATGTTTTTAAATAATGGAGAGGAGGGGTGAAAGGGTAAATTAGTGCTTTTGTACCAATTCTATATAGATCCGTTATAGGTAAACAGGACACCAGTATTCTGTGTATATATTAAGATATATATTGTTTAGTTTTAATGTTGTGATTAATAGTTCATTTCTAGATTGCCAGAAGTCATTCCTGTATTAAATTTAGCTAACTTACATAGCAAGTTCTGACAGGCAGCTAGAACCGCCTAGCAGCTACATAACAAGCCATTTTCATACTAACTTGCAAGCACTTATTTAATTTCAGAAAAGGGCTAGTGTATTTAGATAAAAACCAAACAACAAATTTTTAAAACATGTCCTAGGCTATTTTAATGTGACAATATCAAAATGTCATGAAAGAAAGATTCATAAATTCAAAACATAAAATTTTAGCACATGCCTTTTGAGAACGTATGTGTTGTTCAATGAATACACTGTTACACCTTAAAATATTGTGAGGATACCTACTGTTCAGATAACAGACTTGCTCTGCTCAAAATCGAGCTGCGCCACAGGTGCCTGTGTGAGCTGCGCCAACTACGTTAGCCTTGAGCTGAAAAGACGCCTTGTTCGGTGTGGCCACAGACCTGATTCGAACAAGCACAAACATGCAACAGGTATGACTAGTGTCCTCCACCCAAGTGCCTCATCTCCACTTCCCTCCAAACGTATGGGTGTGGGCATTTTCCCAAGCCTTCTGTTTAGCAAGCACCCAGTTTGACTGTTTAGAATTCCCACGCCTACAACTAGTGAAGATGTAATGCACCCCGTTGCATATTATTACCAGCTGCATATTATTACCATTGAATATTATTACCAGCTGCATATTATTACCATTATCATAGCCAAGCCAGAGGATGTGCACACTCAAGTTAGAGTGGCTAATGGCTAACGGACATTAAATGTTGGCCACTGTGTGGAGCTGCAGATGCTTTGTCCACAACAGTTGACCGCTAAGCATTCTGAGCTTCCTTCCAGGGCCACACTCCTTCAACCTAATTTCCTATAATCACCAGATCTTATTCCTTCATTATTTCACAATTAAACGAAACAAGTGCTTTCACATAGGAACTGATATGAACATTTTGAATGTGATAAGCCTACGCTGCCTGCTGGCTTGTTGCTCACTACACCTACATAAGCCACAAATCCAGCAGACAGAATTGCGAAGAAACTGATACGATTGTTTGGAAAACCTTCTAAAGATGACCACATGTCAAGGATTGCTGCAGGAAGCGTGATGACCAGATAACACACTGCTGCAGACTTTGGACTTAGGCCCAAAGTAGTGTGTGTGACTGTGGTTAATGAGTCACATTCTCTCACTGTACTTCCAGTTTTCTATCGAAGAGTTGACCTCAGGGAAGACGGCACACCCTCAGACAGGCCTACCGTCTCTCAGAGTCCGTGCGGCCCAACGTTACCAAGCACCCCGAACGACGAGCCATGAGGGGCTCGATCTTACAGAGCAGCGGAGACAAAGAGAGAATGAGGCCTGCCCCGTTAGGGCAGAACCATGTGGCCCGGCCCGGCCCAGACCAGCTCTAATCCTGGTGAGACATTCCTCACCCAGAGTTCTCCCTCTCCCCTTCTCCCTCATTAGGTGCTGACTCACTCTCTCGGTATCTCCCATACCAATCTCTCTCGCTTGCAGCCACACCCAAAGAAGGGAAATCAAACGAACCGAAGCAAATAAGTCAGAGGGTTGATGAGTACTAGGAATGAAAGAGCCAGTAACTGTAGTCTACACAGATGCACTGCATTTATTTCTCCGTAACCCTCCTTCCCCTCAGGGCTGACGAGCACCGTCACATTTAGGCGGGGCTCGGGCGTGTGCAGTCTGGATAGTGAAAACACTGAGTTCTTAAATACTTAACAGTCAGTAAGCACACAGCTTTTCACTAATGCCAGTAATTACAACTTAATAAAACCTAACTGTGTTCATTTACATGAGTTAATTGTGTACCAAATACAAACTGAGTTCTGGTTCCTTCCTTCTCTAAAACGAATCTCTCATAGAATGTGCTTGAAGATCATTGCTGATCCCCAAATTCCCAAAGACAGCAGAGTACCATTAACAAAACTGTAGCAACAATCAGAGAAGAGGGCAATTCTATTCAATCAGCTGTGTTCATCAGAGGCCAGACAGACACAGAGATGACGTATTCGGGGAGCCCACCGCCTTCCCGATAGCGGTCCTCAGTACAGGGAGCATAAAACGCCCACATGTACACTCTCATACCCACAGAGTTAACGGCTCTGAAAGCAGACGGAGCTACCAGCTGAGCCCATGCTGTTAAGAGCCTGTGGTCAGCGAGTGCTCCCCTGACGCTGGCTGGCTTCCGCTGTACAGCAAGGGGGAGGTAAGCTAGCAGGTGGCCGGCACTGAGCTGGCCCCGTGGGGTGAACTTAACCCTGGGGCAAAATGCCCTCGCATGATCATACGTTGCAGATCCATCAGCTTGCTCGGGCCATTTCACCGTAATTATAGCAGCCATGAAAATAACTGCAAAATCCATTATGACCAATTGCATTATAGATCTCTACTGCAGGTTTCTGTTTTTTTTGGGTTTTTTTTGCAAAGAGAAAAATAAGGCTGTGGAGTAATTAGGAACCTACAGAGCCGACTGTGGGAGGGCCAGCACAGGGAAGACAAGACTCACTACGTAATACTGGGCTGGGCCATTAGACACGGATGATAAGGCAGTAAATGAGTAAAAGGGATGTTCCAGCAGTGTCCCAGTCGCTTCCACCCAGCCACTAGGCTACTCTCTAAAAGACACCCAAACCCGCATGTGATGATGGTAAAAAGAGACAAATTGAAA
Source organism: Electrophorus electricus (assembly GCF_041902795.1). NCBI lineage: Eukaryota > Metazoa > Chordata > Actinopteri > Gymnotiformes > Gymnotidae > Electrophorus > Electrophorus electricus. Next base: position 208,193 of record NC_137522.1, read on the forward strand.
AGTTACACAGCCTTCAAAAAATGATCAGAATGTGAGTAAAGTGCGCTAGATTGATTCTCTTCCACTTGTTAGGTGGGAGAATTGCAAGTACAGAGCTCAGTGCACAGGCCATACGAGAGGCATCATCTAACAAACTAACAAATCATGCACTTTTATGTGGCACTCAGGAGTGAAAGCAGTCTGGAAGCATGTGATGCTACTTGAGGGCAATACTGGTCGTTCTTGTTACAGGACTGACAACTGCTTTCTACATGCTCTGACAAGCTCTAACATTCTTTCCTTTGCAGGGGGGTAATTTGCATGGAAAGGCTGAAACATTACAGCCATAAAACTACCAAACAGAAAAAAGGCCAAGCAGTGGCTGTGCACGGGTACTAAGCAGAGTGCCCCTCATCTCAGGCATGCATCTGGGTGGATAGCCAAATAACTGGACCAATTAGAAATAAGACCTCTACGGAGGTCTGCAAAAGGTGACCACCCTGAAAACAGCAGGACTGTCTAAATCTCCCATCTGCCATCCCATTACATAAGGCAGCATGAACCCCGTTGACGTTGTCATGTTTTTACTGTGCTGAAGTATTGCTAAAGGTGTCACAGTTCTGAGCAATGTCCAGCTGCACCTAGACATAGCTAGCAAGTTACTGCATATTTATTTTTATGCAGAGTGTAAGACCACATTAGAATGTTTGCTCCCTGCATTCTTGAGGAGAGCAAGAGAGAGGAGAGAGAGGAGAGGAGAGAAAGTGTTTGAATGAGGGAGAGAGAGAAGGTGACAAGTGCCCTGAGTGACAGAAGAGTGAATCAGGCTCGGTTCTGGGTGACTGATCCACTTCACAGAAGCAAGAGAAGAGAGATGCAGGATGGACCGATTCAGTTCACAACCATAACTGGCCTTACACCCCTATGCTTCTTCTGTTCACTGTAAATGAGAATGTTAAAACCAATCAGATGAATACCTGGACTATAAACTATAGACTCGTCCTATGAATTCCAGTCTTTATTCCAAGGTTGGTCAGGCAAATGTCTCTTATAAAAGGGCCACAAAATTAATTTACTGACATTTTAGCAGGATGCTGCTATATGTCCCATATTTATCTGCCTGAACAATTCAACCAATTTGAAATGGCCAAGTTAACAGGGTTTAAGCCTGTAATGCAGCAGTGGAAACTTCATCTTCAGGACACCATTCAGCTCATTTTGGGTTAGCAGCGAGGCTGTGTGCTGACAAGTATGTACGAGGTTGTTTATGTCACAGCTGAGTCGATGTGGTAGCTGGAGAGTATTTAATTGTTTTTAAGGAACCTATAGGAATCTGAGAAAAAGAGCAAATCTGATGAGACACTGAAGAACATGGTCTCCCAGAGTGAGCCTGGCTGTGAGCAAAAAATAACCAACTCAGTAATGTAGTAAATGTTTCAGTGAAACAATACAGCCAGTAATCAAACTCAGACCAGTACATGAGGAGGCCATATATGAAGAAAAATAGATTGTATATTTTTAATTTTTCAATATTTCAAAAAGAAAGACCACCAGAAGGTGTAACTAGCAAAATCCTGAGTGCAGTCTTGGAAAGGTATTTAGGTTTGAGGCCCAGCTGTGCCATTTGCTGTCTATGGTTAGAAGTCTCAGAGTCTGCAAGTGGCTATGTTCTCATAAAGGAGGAATGATGGCAGGACATGGATGTTTAGCACTGTGTCTCAGTGAATGGACATGTCCCCCAGCATCACATGGACACTACGCTGATGTTCGCCACCATCACATGGTGACAGCTGAGACCAAAGCCGCTGGTGTTGTACTGTGGAAGAGACCTCTCTACACTGACAAAAATAATCAAACTGGACAAAAGCTGCCAACACATTTAGTTATCATATTACAGGGGTCAAAAAAGGACAAAATGAATACTTCCAAAAGGATTTAGGGGCATTCCAACCAATAATGTGAAGTAAAAGGGACAACTTTTCAGACTGTTTACTCAGCAGACACCATCTCTGATGTGTGAAGACTTGCTGAATAGCACTGTCTCCACACCCTGTCCTGGTTCCTATGAAGCTCTCCTTACTTCTCTTGAGTGTGCTGGATTAAGGAGTGGTAGCGGCTGTGCTGAAGGACATACCCAATTTCTCCCACATCATAGACTAACTTAAGCGGGAGAAGAACAGCCATACGCACACACCCCACTTTACCAGGAACATTTATTGACCGCAGGTGCCCAGTTCAAGAGCATTTCTGTTACTGTGCACAACTTGTGTTCTGCTCCAATTCTTTATCAATACTTATACTTTACCCAACAGTGATAGTGAGGGATAAAAAACTCCAGCAAAACTGCTATATAGCTGATAAACTTGTACCAGCAGAACACCTGCTAAAATGCAAGAATCATGTGAGTGACACTGTTGTATTGAGAATGTCTGCCAGTAATCCAGTGATTAACACACACGATCCGTTCAACAGTGGCGCTCTGGTCAGACCAGTGATGAAAAGGCCTGAAGGCAGACTAGCTAATTGTTCATGGCAGCACGAGGGCTATAGTCCGTTACTGCCCAACTACAAAACACCATGTTTGCCTAATACACCAGCACGTGCGGCTGCAGGATATTTGTGAGAGATGTCCATTCACCACTCTGGCTTCAAAAGTAAAACTCTGCTAATTATTTGGAAATCTGACAATTTCTAAAGAGCATTAGAGGTCTTTCAAAAACTTCTTAGGGTCCATCTTTGAGTCAGAAGGAAAGCTGCTTCACTTCATCCACAGCAAAATATGCATTAAGTAAAATATTTATCTTAAAAACAAACATGGGGACAATTTGTAATTCTTTCCTTTGGTTATTAAAGCCCAAGTCAAGTGATCCAAATATAACAAATCAATGACAAATCAATATAATCATGTATTAAAAATGCAAATATTAATTCTATTTATATGAGGCAAAAGTCTCACAGACACTAAACCATGAGAGAGCAGTGAATGTATAATCTGATTAAATCAAGTGGCCACAGGCACTGACACACATGGACATCACACGTGACAGATATGTAAGAGCCACAGGTGCACATTTACAGGCATAAAAGGGGAGAGACACCATGAGAAACAGAAGTGAGAGACTGACCCAGTCAGAGTGAGGCGAGCTAAACGAATGAGGACAACAATAGCATTTTCCCTTCTGAAAGTGCTTCAATAAACTGTATGATCACACTTCTCTGGCTTTCCTAATGTAGGGCAGCATCAGGGAATTAGACAGAGAGGGAGATCAGGGCTGCTTTGTGTGCCCAGAGGCTGCACATTTCTGCCTGAAAAATGCATGCAACCAGCACTTCTGACCACTTTTGTGTTTTTTTCAGTAGTGTGAAGGCCACGAAATAAGAGAGTAAAGGTCTATATATGTGCATGCACGCACACACACACACACACACACACACACACACACACACACAGCTTGTATGAGGATGACTATATTCTATATTCACCATCTACTCTTCCTTGCCATCTATGTGAACAGGAGTCAATAAGTCTTTTTTCTGACTATGAATTCCAACACAACTGCACCATTATCACAAACTTACAACTGAGGCTTATCTGGATGATATGCTGCCATTCTGCAGTGTACTCTCTTAGCCCTCAGATTGTTTCAACATGTTTGACTTATAAGAAAGTAAAAAATAAGTTGTCATTATTCTCATTCATTCCTCTTAGTCAACTTCCTTTAAAAAAACCAAAAACAGAACTGACGTTCAGAATTGGAACAGGGACAGAAAGTCCATCTTTAGATTTTAGTTGGCTTAGCCTTTGTCAAGCTGCCCAAATTCATGGCATTAAAGTTTGAAGAAAGCAGTTTAAAACACATTCAGACTGCCACTGACTGAGAACATGCTGAATTACAAGACGTCTGGAACTGGGAGAGTGGATATAAAGAAATGTTATTTCCTTTGAGAGATATAAAACACTCCCTTGTGTAGTAAACAGGAATCGTATTTTACTATAAAGCGATATCGGCATTGCCTCATCTGAAATAAATCGCAGTGTGTTGCTGGTGCATGCAGACAGCTGCTTTAGTTACATCTTATCTCAGAGAATTAATCACTGTGTGAATCAAGATCATACTATAGCCCCACCCAGGTCCTTACCTAACCCTAACTCTCCCCAACACACATACACCCGCCCACACGCACACAGAGAAATGATTTTCACAAAGAAAATGCAGTGACAGGGTCTTTTGAATAAAGTGTTCTGACTGAACAAATTAATCACCTTTTCGTATCTGCTCAACGACCTTGCTCAATCTTGCAACTTGTAACAAAATGTACTCTGCAGACAGCCCGTACCACAAAAGCGCTTATCAAGGTGTCACCAAGGTGTGGCGTCGGGGCCAGTAACTCAAACATCACATATAAACTAAACGAAACCCTGCAGCATATACAACATACAAATGGCCACATCAAACACCTGAGCGACAATATGAAACAAAGTTGTACGTCAGGGACTACAGGGTAATCCACGGCGTGAACCTTAGACACAACGAAGAATGTGTTCTAGGAATCGTGTTATGGACCCAGACCTATATCCTGAGAAACGATTTTCCATATTTCTTCCGGTGATTTGTGTTGTCTACAGTTAACACTGGGAATGTTTTAGCACCACCCCCAGAAAAGAAAAGGGAAAAAGGATTGGAAGAAAGATAGCTAGAAAAAAGAAAATAGCAGTTGTACCCAAACATCTTTCGTTTATCTTGTAGTACAGTATATGAAGGAAACGAATTAGCGTATTCCAAACCAAACGAGAAGGGATCGCAGACGATTCGCCTTTAAAACGTGGAATTGCCGTAGGAAAAGTTCGCGTCCACAGAAACCCAACACACGGAAGTGGGAGAACATTTCTGACTCAGGTAAACCTACACCGACAGCCTACTTTAAACAAAAGCCAGTGCGGCTATTTTGTCAGATCTCTGCTGATTTATGTGCGATTCTAAGTGAGAGACGCAAAGAAAACATAAACGTTGGCGACGCAACCTACGCAGAATAACTTTTGTAGCCTGGGACACACGTTGGGTACAGTAAAACCGCACACAGTCAGGTCCTTATTATTGAACCTACCTTTCGAAATCTTCTCCCAAAATCGGAAAAGACTGTGATCCAAATCTGAACTTCTCGAAAGCTCACTCTTCAGGCCAGTTTATGTAGCCAGCGATTGCCCTGAACTGCGCCCAGAACGAGCAGCCTGCGTAAGCCGGACAGCAGAGCTTCTCCAGGCGCTCCGCCCCGATACCAGACAGGCTGTGCCACACCCAGAACATCTACCAACCAACAGGCTCCTGTGTGGGCTTGATTTTAATATCCTACGCAGACGTAAATGATCGTACTTTGGTTGAAACGGTTTGTTGTGTGAAAATCTAATCTACCTCTTTCAATGACCCTAATAACATAAGGGCGCATTCACTTCTTTGAACATGTTTTCGTCTGTTGGAGGACGTTACCGCTGCCAGCCGCACCTGTAATCACGGCATTGGCGATCACGTATTTTGGATCATGATTTACAGACAACCCAGACATGAGTGTGTCACAGCAGATACGTGTAGGCGGAACTTGCTGTATGTCTTTTTCTCCATTACTTGAGGGTCCAGAATATAGACGTTATATTTATTCAGACGCTTTTATCCAATGCAATGACAATATGTAAGAAATCTCTTAATATTAATACGCAAACACTGTTGGAGAGCATTAATATGAGATGTTGGATTAATTTGTTACTACAGAAGACATCTCAGCTCTTCCCTTGTCATTCACACTGCCATGTTTATGTCTACGAGCTGAATGTGGTACATGGTGACGTGCGCAGGTTCTTCTTAGGGTGTGGTTGTTAGATGGCAACAGCAACTGACAAAATACGACAGTCGCCATCAACTGGTGAAATAACATGACAACAAACTACTTAAGGAGAAGACATATTTTTGTGGCATTGTCACTGAGGTAAAAGTACCACACGTGATGTAATCAAATTAAAGAGTACATTTGCCATTTGTCTACCCATTTGTTGTTTTCTGTCATTTATAATCTCACGCCATACCATTCATGCGGAGAAACAGATCTCATTCGGCCTGAACAAGAAACACACAGCATCGTTGCATTGGATGTGTGCATTGTACAGTTAAAAAATACAAACAAATATTGTTCTCTGTTAGGTTTTGTAGATTTTATATGTAGAGCAGGCAATTTCAAAAAGGTGGGATGAGTCATTTCAAAAATAAATAGTAATATTAATCCCTTCTGTTTTTCATTTCCAAACAGGAGATTCTCTGTTTTCCTAAAGCTTATGCCATCAGCCAGCTTTACAAATGAAAGACGTTTGGTACAACCTGAATTTTCATAGAGTTGGCTGTGCGACCAAACTGGGCATCCAGAACAGAAGGGCCTTGGTCAGGGAGGTTAGAAAGAACCCCACGGGTAGTCTAAAAGAGATCCAAAAGTCCAGTGCAATGATGGGAAAACCTACTGTATGGACACTGATCTCTGCAGCACTCTGTAAATCGGGCCTTTATGGCACAATTGCAAGACAGGTGCTACTGTTGAGTAAATGGCATATGACAGCCTGCTTGAAGTTTGCTAAATGGCATCATGCTATGCGGGGGTTTCTCAGTAGCAGGGACAGGAAGACTAGTAACAAGTGAGGGATGGATGAATACAGCCAATATAAGAACATCCTTGAAGAACATCTCATTCAGAGAATGCACGCAAACTCAGACTGTGGTAATAGTTCACATTTCAACATGATAATGACCTAAACCATGCAGCCAAAACAACACTCAAGTGGATTCTCTGAACGTCCTTGAATAACCCAACCATATCGCAGACGTAAACCTGCATATGAACTGATTTTTGCTGCATTCGACATTGGATAGATGTTGCCTATCACTGCAGATGTCAACAGATAATATCACCAATTTCCTTCATACAAATGATAAACGTTTAAAGACGCTGCTTATGTTTAAAAAACACTTTTAAACTCGAGTTTTGAAATAAGCAAAACACTTTCCCTGATGAGCTCATTTGCAATAAGCATATTTTATTAGTCTCAGTAGGAGGGCGACCTCTTATGGACCATGTGTTCCACAAATTTGATCTTTCAAGTTGGCCGAGTGTATATGACCGCCTATCTGACTGAATTTTGACAGTCTAATTCGTTTTTGAAAAAGTTCTCAGGCAAAACAGCTCAAAGCGAAAGTCTGACAACGCGGGAGGACGGAACAACTCGTGTTAAAGTAAGTTACATTCTAAAACACACTGCTAAACAGCATACGTAATATTTATACATAAATATACAACATACATAATAATAGCACTGTATTATTTAGGCGACTTCACAATCCGGGTTTGGCAGGGTGGGACAGCGAGAACATTTCATAAGCCTTCAGCGTTTAATATAAGAATATCATATCATAGAAGATAACTCGGTAATCAGACCGACCAAAACCTTTTCTGACGTACAATGTCAAAGACAACAAATTGCCCTAATAGAGATTTTTTTGGTGACGTTTCTTAATACAGACTAGGCTACCGTACTTCCTCACTTCCAAATAAGGTCGAGTTGCATCAGCAGGAGTCTGGTGTCCTGGTGTTTTCCCAGAGTGGTGGTTTGCTCTTTAGGAGAGTTAACATGTTATAAAGGCGCAGGGGCGAATAATATCAACTAGTGTTATCAGTTAAGGTTACGAAGCTCTATCAGTTAAGAATCAAAGGGGATCTCACATCGCGCTCCAGTGGTCCGCTGGCTCTATAATCAAGTCGTGCATTGTACTATTTGCAATTGTAGATAAGTTTGCAAGTTTTTCTGAACGTTTTCAATATAAGAAAAAAATCTAAATAATATTTTAGGTGTTTTCAGAAACATACGAATCATAAACTAGATAATGTGTTAACAGATATCTCTTTTACTGTCAAACAAATCATACTATCTAAGAGTGATCTTTCACATTAATTTCTAAAATGTATTTATAAAAAGGCATGTAACTTTTAAAACCTTTACAGGCGTTCTTCATTACATATATAATTGCAATTAAATGTAGGATCATTGTCGGTTAACAAGAGTTTAGTAATGTTAAGAACTTTAAACGCTTACTTTGTGTCTATAGCATTATCTGCGTGTTTAGACGGCTCTTTAATTGAACATAAACTATGAGATGTCTGTTTTCAAAACTCACTGATTCTATATCCTGCCTTTCAGTCTCACGTTTTTATTTATCTAATATTTTTTAACTACGTGAATTTTAAAAGATCCATCAACTCCCCCCAGGCCTTTGGTATAGTGACTACAACCATAGAACTGACTGTATTTAGAATTTATGCACATCTTCGTACGTGTGTATATGTGTGCCTTACATGGAATAGATAAGATTTCGTGTCTTCCGGGTCATTATGCATTATATCTTTGTTTGATGTGCTTTGTCGTCAGTCTTGCGCTTGTAAATGGAGCATTTACTTACGATTGCATAAATGAACACCCTGAGATTTGCATCTAAGTCTGGTGTAGAAAACACTAACTCTGTGAGTTGATCTCAGTTGATCTCAAGATGGTTGACCGGGGTAGTGTGTGCGTGTACGTGTGCGTGTGTGTGTTTTAATCTTCCACATCCATCATTTGCATCGCCCACATCTTATTACCACTGATCTTAGTTCTTGTCTTGTTTTCTGGATCGTGTCTGCTGATCCTGATTTCTGCATCTCATCTAGTGTAAATTCAGCTTCGTTAATTAATGATGAAAAACAAAAATAATTTAAATCACGTATATTCATTTCTACCCCTTACTCTTGTGATCATTCTGTGGAGATTGTAAGTTATTTTAAAGTACTTAGGAATACACATGGGTCAACAGTTGAGTTTTACATACAATGTTGATTGTTTATGCAAGAAAGCTAGAGACTGTATTTGCTTAGAAACTGAAGGGGTTTGAGGTAAGTGATAAGACTCTGGTAAAAGTGTATGTTCCCTTGATAGAAAGTCTCTTTATTAATGTTTCTATATGGTAGCGGCACCTGACATTAGTTCATAAAAACAAATTGACCAGAATCAATAAGATGTTGGGGAAAGTAGCAGGAACCAACAAAGGTCATTGGTGGATCTTTGTAACAGAGCTGTACTTAAGAAAGCCGTTCTAATTTGTAATGATCCAACATATTCCCTTCATTCTGAGTTTGGTTTACCCCCTCTGGATGGCGCTATCCAATGTCGAATGCAGCAAGAATCAGTGAAAACCACAAGGTTTCATCAACCGAATCTTCTTTGGAGTATTTTTAGAGTATAACTGCACTGTAGTAAAGGCATCTTAAGAATCCATTTTGGTGGATTGTTGGGGAAGCCCATTCCAGCAGCTACATTACATATGAGCTGCAAAGTGCTGACTCATAGCCTCCTCACATCTCTCTCTTTCTCTTTCTCACTCTCTCAGCAGGTTATTCATTTTAGGCCAGTCTCAGTCTCTTTGTTTTTACGCTGTCACTCACTTTCTGGTTCTCTTCCTCTTCCTGATGCACCCCTCTCTGCTCCTCCCACTCTGCCCCATTTCTGTTCCTCCTCTTCTCCACCCCTCCCTCTCTTTCATTAAACAGGAGGTGCTTTCACTGCATGCGACACCGGGCAGACAATGTAGCTTGGAGGTTGTGAAGAGGACACAGTTTTGAACGTGACTTCTAGGCTGTCACCACAAGAAAGAAAAACCCTTATTCTTTAAGGAATACAGGAATCCTTCCGCGCCTTCAGTAAGTAATCCCTGACAATACGAAAACAAGTGCTGTGTGTATATCATTTAATGTATACCAGTGTCTACACTCTTGTAGTTACTTCTCATACTGGCACCAGAGTAAGCAGCTCTGTGTTCACTGGAGAGGGCCCAAAATATCATGTCATTTTAGACTTTAGCTACATGTGGATGATTTTAAATGTTTGCTTACTGTATGGCTGCTTGACCTTTAGCCTGTTATTCTAAATGATAGAGAAATACTCTTGTTAATACTCCATACGTTTATTTATATGTTTATTTGACAGGCCTAATGGGCAGTGTAGTTTCTTTGCCTGAATTCACTACATGTTATGTGTCATCAGCAGTCCTGGACAGGTGGTGCTTTTAGCAAACTCTAAGTTGGCAAAGCGGCAGTAGTAGCTCAGTGGTTAAGTTACTTGACTTGTAATCAAAAGGTTGCTGGTTCAAGTCCCACCACTGCCAAGTTGTCACTGTTGGGGCCTCTGAGCAACACTGTTATCCCTCAACTGCATAAGTTGTACTCAGTCATAATTGTCAGCTGCTTTGGATAAAGGCATCAGCTCAATGCCATAAATGTAAGACTGAAAGCAATGTGAAGTAAGGGACATTATTATGTCTACGGTCAAGCTGCATGACCTATGATTATTTTTGAAAACTGTAATTTGAAAATCTTCTGACCTGCAGATACATTGATCTAAACATTACTGATAAGCACAGTTTATTTATTTTGTGTGTTTGTGTGTGTGTGTGTGGACTGTGCATGTGCATGCTACCTTTATACAACAGTGTCCTTAATTATATTGTCAAATTTTAGAACACACACATATGCATATACATATGCAGAGGGAAGGCAAATGTATAATTACCTCAGAATCTTCAGATAAACTGGAAGCAGAATTTTAAGGCACAAATAGATGACAAAATGATCACCACGATCAGATCAGTTTGAAAGTTGATTCCATTTTCTATTTATCAATATATCCACAGATTTTTAGGCGGTGAGGGAAGGAGTCTGGAGTTCTGTGACTGTGTAATTTATACTCTTCCTCTGCTTGGCCAAGCAATTATGAACATAATGTATTACTGTGACAGCATATGGAATGGAAAACCTGTTTAAGGCAGAGGTGTGGTGGTTGGAGGTTAATGTTTAACTGTGTTCTGTTGATCATACATTTGATCCAGTCTCCTGATTTGGAGGTGCTGAGGCAATCTGTGTCAGGCAGAGGGAAGAGCCAGTGTGTAATGATGACCTTTAATGATGGTTAGGGGAGCCTACCTGTGAGCACTGTGCATTTTACAGGGTCACAGCTATGCCAGCCTTTTATTGACAGCAAAGGTTAATTAAGTGGGATATAGGCCAAACAGCACTCTCTTTGCTTAAATGATTCTGTCCTTGTAATTCATTGTGCCAGTTTGAACATGCTTGTGAATATGGTAGATTCAAGCATGAGCACATAAATGAACAATAGGTACATTATGGTTGCAGTAATATTAGTAATATTTTTTCACTGCTTTAGAGACAAATTGGAAAAGGTTTTTTTTTTTGGATTCAAAAGTGAGACTTGTTTTTTTTTTTTCAACGTATACCTTGTCAGGCTGTGCTTTCTCATTATTTCTGATCACACAGAGTGCAGTCTTGATGATAGCTTCAGTACTGAGCTATATAAAGCTCCTCAGAAGCTTATCCCTGAGCTTAAACACATTCCAGTGGACTTTTCACGAAAGCCTGAGAAAAATGTTCAAGAAAGTCTGTTCATGAAAATCTGAGAAAACACAGATAAAATAGGAGAGCAATGGAATATATTCTAACACTTTTGTAAAATGTTTCACAAATAAAATCAGAAAAACTAATCAAAAATATGGTTTGTGACTTTTTAAAGTTGAACATCTAAAAATGAGTGGCTGTAGTGAATCTTTCATTTTCTAAAAAGGAGATTTATCATTAAATGATTTCCACGTTCACTGGTTCACATTCAAAATAGTAAAATTTATTCTTTAAAATACTGTCACAGGAACCAAGAGGTCATTTTTTAGATTCCTTGCAGATGTCAGGAGTAGGATAACTGGGGGAATGTGTATCATTTTTAGTTAGATGGCTCTAGAAGCAGCACTCTCATACCAACCAAGGTTCATATGCATAGAAGGATCCAGAAATAAAAGTTACAGTAATGCATGTCTGTTGACTGACAGGCAAGCATGAAGAATATCTTCTGTTTAATTGTGCTCCCCTGTGAATCCTTTGTTCAGAGGCTAAATAAAGTCACGAATGTGAAGATTACATTTATTAGTCTTTATGGGAAAGAGGAACTGCTTTAATGGGAAATCTGTAATGAGGTTACAGTATAATGGATTTAATTTTTTTTAAAACATAAAAAATACAGACTCATAATGCATGCCCTAATTTCAGGGAATAATCTGATTCAGTCAAACTAGGATAAATGATCCATGCTGCTCTGTGCTTAGGCTTTTTGTGTGATTGTTTGTATTTGTACAGCTTTGCCACTCCTGTCTATAAAGTGCAAGTAAGAGTGTGCACGCAGGCAATGTGGACTGTTAATTAACACCAGTGAGATACTGGGAACTGATAGACAGAGGCTTATCTCAGACCTGTTGAACTGAAGGCATCCTCCAGCAGGGGTGAGTGAAAGAGTTCTATCAGCATATCAACGTACTATCCGCTGATTCATGCGAACTGATACAACATTCAAATGTCACAATGTGCCGTTATTTTAGCTCAGACTGTTCTTTTGTTATACTTTCAAAATCTTTTTTCGTTCTCACATGGCTGTTTTTATAAGTACTGGAAAAACATCAAACAAACAAAAATCACGCAAAGAAAGTTTACAGTTTACTGTATGGCTCCCATGTTTGAGGCACCACACATGTATCAAGGCCATCTTTGCCAGGACTGTTTTGGCATCATGATAAAACAGGAGTGTTGGTTATTGGATCCTCTTGTGGAAACGTCTGGTGAAGATTAAAATTCATTGTGATATACACAAAAATGAAAAACATAACCTGTTAGTCTTGGAAACATCTTCAAACTTGATTTTGACACGAAATTGGTGATGTATTCTTGTTTGTGATGTCTAGAAGTACAGTTGTGTTTATTGTTACTTATCTAAATTTCACCACTCCTTTTGTATCCTTGTACAAACCATCCATTTATGACTTCGAGACATCAGGAAAGGCTTTGGGTAAACAAAAACCCACCTACTAACGGGAACCTACACATTAGCCCATTGTCTTCCTTCTTGTAGCCTGTCGTTTTCTTCTCAAGTGGGATGAGATGTACAGGAAGGCAGATGTCTTGTATAAGATCCTATACTTCTTTTGTTTATACAATGATGCAGGATACAGAAAATTATCACTAGCTTTTTACTGATCATTGCTTAAGAGTCTGGGAAAGGTAGGCCCTCCATTCTGCTAATCACAGGTCATGCACAAGTCTGATACCCCGCTGCTGAGAGAAAGAGAGAGTGTGTCAGATGTGTAGAAATGTGGACTATAGTCCATTTTCACTTTTATCTTGGTATAGTGACCAGAGAGATTCTGCTGTTATGAATGGTTAAGAATGTACAGTGGATTTCCTAACAAAAATGACAGATTTGATTTTGTTGGTTTAGAACCGAACAATAAAGGGTTAGCAGTCACAGACTTGCTGACATAATGCTTCTAAATTTTCAGCCTCGATGTTTTTCAAGTGATTTACCTTTTATTTTTTAACTTTTTGTTTATATGGCCTTTGTAGTGTAGTCATTGTTGATGTTGATTGTTTCTTTTTGTGTTCTCAAGAGTTCTTGCTTTCAAAGTAATGTTTATAAATATGAAGACAATCCTACCTGACCCCAAAAATGTTTGTAAGTATTTTAATGGCTAAGAGTATTGTATTGGAATTAATTCATAATAATGAATAATTTAATAATTAAGATGTAAGAAAATGTATGACCAATACACCAGGCATAACGTTAACCATTAGAAAGTTTCATAAAAGTTTGCATTTGCAAATTTTCACAGATTTTCAACCATGAAACCTCACTGGGACACTATCTTAATGCTCTACTTCAACATTATAGAAATGAAATGGCTGAATTTATTGATTTTTAATAGAAACCTTTCTATCTTTCACATAATTTTCTGTTGTTTTTTTATCTTTGCCAAAATCATTTGAAATGTGAGCTCTTGCTTGGTCAAATTACCTTATGTGTCCAAGCTCATGAAGACCCACTAACAGAGGTGTCATGTGACCAAGCCGGTTCATAGTCCTCTGGTCTCCTTGGAGACTGTTCAGAGAGCATGTCCCTTTCAGCCAGTCACACACGAGATGTTCACTGAGCATTCAGCTTGCCCCTCCCCCTCTTCCATAATTGTGCATTATTCAGTATGGTTTTGGCAGGCTGAAACCTTTTTTTAAATCTCAAGTACTTCCCTTCATCCTATTTCCTTTTGTTTGTTTCTCTCTCTCTCTCTCTCTCTCTCTCTCTCTCTCTCTCTCTCTCTCCCTCCCTCCCTCCCCGCTCTTTAGTCTGTGACAATGCACACGTACACACCCGTGTGTTACAGCATGGTTGGCTCAGAGCAGCAGTATCACTGTCCTTGAGATATTGTATTCTACACTTCAACCTTGGTCTTTGTGACCACAGTTAGGGCAAGTTCATATATGCCCAGAAATTACACTTGTTGCTTTCAACCCTCTGACTGAAATTTTTTTTCTTGTTGCAGTTTTGTTGGTTTATGTTTCACTGTTTAAGTATTTCACATATTATATATTATACATGTGAAATGTCACATATTTCATATGGTCACATTTGTTTTCACAAATCCATAAAATGTACAATAATTTATAAAGCACCCATCTTATCCAGTCCTGCCAGAGCAGAATCTTATAATGCTTCTGTTTAAACTGAGATGCTAGTCATGCAAATATTACTGCGTCACACATCGGCATATGGAAATCTCAGATTTTCCCCTTTGCATTCTGTTGGTCTTTCAGAGTTCTGACTGCTAAGAAAAATTGTGTCATCACCACATCATCATGACATTTTGTAATGTCCAAGCAACTTTCATCCCTTGACTGAGAAAGTGCTGTTTTTGGAGCAACAAAGGTCTTAGCAGTAGCAATGTGCCAGCACATGAATTTAATACGTCATGCTTGTTTGATATATGACCTAAGGCAATTCTCATTCATGGCTATGTAGAGATGAATAAAGTGCAAACATGACCTCTTCCCTACTGCTGCACGAGAGCCTATCCCCTTACACATGGGTGGACTGCTCAGGAGAAAGTGATATGGCGTGGCACAAAAGAGCCACTGTTCCTTTCTTAAGCATTCATTTTCACAATGCTAAAACAAGATAAAACTGAACAAAGTTGCTAGGGAAACGCGTAAACATTGACATCAGTTTTTCAGTATTTAGGCAAATGCTTGCCAAAATGAACACACTTCCTTTTTAATATTTTTGTACCCTTTCTCTCTGTTGTAGGAAATGCATTCTGCATTTCTCCAAATCCTTTCCTCTCCGATCCACTAGGTGGCAGCAGAAGCATTAATTTGTGGCACTTTGGCACTCAGAACCCTGATCCTACACCCTACTCCTGCTACCCCATTCGCCTGCCCCTGTTCCCTCTCCTCTGGCTGGCCCCTTTCAGGCCCTCCTGGAGCCCCGAGAATCTTTCACCCTCCACAAGGAGCAGGGAGGGGTATGCAGGTCCCTCAGCCAGGACCTCGGCCTTGCTCCTGGGAAGCTGAGACATGGCCCTCTCCTGGTTAAATCCCACCAGGATGTGTCCACTCTTACAGGTAAGAGGCTTGTTCATGTGAAAATAATTTCAGTGTCCTCGAAGTGTCTTTTCAGTACCTTTATGTACCGATGATCTTTGTTTCATTGGTAAATGAAGGATTTCCCACCCAGACATTATTAACTTCTTGATAATTAATGTGATCAACCTTGCTAATAGCTTTAGCATTCAGAACTCAGTACATTCTGACAGAGATTAACCATTACCCAGTGGAGCAAAAATACAGATAATGTAGGCCAAGAAATACAGATAATTCTCCTTTTTGAAAACAAGAAACTTCTACTCTAGCCATGCGTGCCTTTAGATAGTCTACCAAAAGAATATCTATATTTTTATAATTTTTGTATACCTAATTTTTATTTTCTGCAAATTTGTTCTGTAGTCAACAGCTGCAAAGAATGTGAAATCTTTACTGTTTAGGCTACATCCAACCCTAAGACAATTTCAATGACTTATGGTTGTATAGTGAAAGTTCAGATTTATTAGGGGTTTTGGAGATGTAAATAATTGGCTGACTGGAAGTGAAAAGCCAAAGGTTTTTACTATTTGGACACAAAGGCCAGCATCTGAAGTGCAGTCCAGTGTGAGTGAGGGAGAGCAGGCTGACACCAACACCACATTCTTCATCGTCCTCTGTGGGAGGCCAGGCTGCAGCTTTGAACTTTGTGCTATCAGGGAGTTGAACGGTACTGCAATTCAATGAAGTTCAAAGAATCATCTCTGATATTGCTGTTAATTAAAACATATGCAGAATGAACTTTAAAATAAAAGGTTTCCCTTTTTGAAAATAAAGTTTATTCAGGCTTTTTGAAGGCTTAAACACAAAAAAACTCCCCCATTTGGTTTAAGCCCAGTGAGAAGATGCAGAGACGTGTCAGGTCTCATAGTGCCAAAGCCATTAGACTGAGCCATGTATGGATCTACCCTTTTGTTTTAATAAACATTGTACCTATTCTGTAATATATATGAACAAAAATAAATCATTCAAATGCTGTCTTAAATTTAATTTGTTATTTTTATGACTGAATAATATTACTTATTGTGATGCCATTGTGTTCCTGTTCACTTTACTAAAGGTGACCATATTTGTGTGAACTTAATGTACCAGCAACTTTATTAGAAACACCACTTAGAACTAAGAAATGAGTAGTAAAATTAAAGTCTATAGCTTGTCTTCATGCATAGTTTGTGGTAGCCACCCTGGTAGTCATCCAGGGTCAGATCATGTGATTTGTTTTCAGAAACATCATAAAGTGCCCAGTGACTATGAAACAAGGTGTTTTTAATGAAGTGGCTGGTGAGCATATATTGCATTGGGGTTATTTTAGAATATAATACCAATAATCTCATTCAAATGCAGGCAAAAGACAGGTACAATTCTTGTACTTCACAAAATACTGTTTCTCCATGAATTGATCGCCATAATTTGAAGAATCAGAGAAACAGGTAATCATATCTTGAAAGGGCTCCTATCATGGAAAACTGCGTTTTACTTGCTTTATTGAAATAAGGTATTTTGAAATAATATGTAAATATTGTTAAAGTTTCAGATCACACCATTCACTCCACCAATCCATACTGTCCACATGTGGAATCTAGGCTATAAAAATGGCACATTTTAAAATCACTTTTGTCATGAGAACGAACTCATTTGTAAATCTACGCCCATTCAGCCGACTACATTTTAGCCCCGCCCACTTGCATAGCAGGTCTTAGGCATTTCAGGTCTGAGTGCTTTTTGAATGAGGGACAATACAAGGCAGCTAATCAGAACAGAGCTAATTTATCTTACATTTATCTATCAGTAGTAGAAACAGTCTGGTTCATTTGAAGAGATAGAGAGGTTAAAAAATTGTCATGTTAAAATGAATTATAAATGAAGGAAAATGTAAGATATGGGCCCTTTCAATCCTGTCTTTTGCATTACCATTCTTTGTCCAGTAGAGTGCAGGAAAGACATTTCTTAAAAACTAAAAGTCAGCGCTCTGTGCAGTGAGAGGCTGTAGCCTCACTGCAATTCATCCTATCGGAGAGTTTCTGCTGTACAGAGGGTAAGTGCAAGGTAGCTGCTTCTGATTAACGGTACAGTGAGCCTAGTCTTTGTCTCCTTGACATCGTAGGGTTATTGTTAGCTTTGTTTGTCTAACGTTAAATACCCTGTGTTATGTAACTACAGTATTAAGTAAAATTTACTCTAAAAACTATAAGAAGTCTAAATACTTTTGTCACTCCTTTTCTGCAACAGATCTATGTTCAGGTGTGGATTTGCCAGAGGTGGAGATAGTGAGTCTTCTAACAGAGAAATTACCCAGATACACTCTACGGGCAGACGAGGTGTTTGGGTATGATCACGATGACTGGCTGCACACTCCACTGCTGCCACCAGAGGCCGCTCTGGGGCTCACCTACGAACAGATCGACGAAACACTCAAATACTTCTGTGAGTCTGATTTTTGGTATCTACTCCCCTCAGAGTGCTTGGGTTTTTCTGACTCTGCAGGCTACGTGTGCATTTGTCTAACCATCAGTCAGTTCCAACGTAAAGGGTAGGATTCATTTCAGCTTTGGCATTTACTAACTATATGGAATACTTGCACTACAAAACAACAAAAATGTGTGCTTGTCAAATATGGGTTAACCCAGGCAGAAAATTGTAGACTCGCAGATTTTCAGAAATCCCCTCTGTCCTGGGAGCTAACACCCACTGGGCCTGGGGAATGATTACAGGAGGCTTCCAGAAGAGGAATCCCAAGGTGGGGCTCGAACCACTACTCTGAGTGCCCAGGCCAGTGTGCTACCAGGGAGAGCAAAAAGAAATCTTAGGCCATGTTCAAAATAGCCTACTACACTACTCGCGTACTGATTAGGCCCCTGATCAGTCCGCCTTATGCACTGTGATCAAAATCACTTTTCCAACACGCACAAGGTATACAGATGATGTATTACTCCGGCCAAATATTCCAGTACGTGACCACAGCTAACTTCAGGGTATACTGCAACCCATCATGAAACGGTGGTGAAAAATCTTTCACGAGTAGGCAGAACCTTCTTACTTTCAATGTGACCCTATAGTATGGTGTGTGCGTGTCACATAATGGAGACTATACTGCTATGGGTGCTATTATATACTGTGTGCAATATGAAGTATATAGTAAGCTATTTCAACCATAGCCAAACATGGAAGGATGGCAAGAACCCGAGAGGAAGCTCTTAATGTTTCTTCCTGGATTACCAGGAAAGAAAGACTGAGCAGCAGGGTGCCTGTGAGGTGCTGTTCAGTAGGTTGGATGCCAGGTGTGGCTAATTGCCTGATTACTGTGAAAATATTCTGCGCCTCCCTCTAGTGGCCGAAGATGGCCTAGCCGACAGCCCCAGGATGAGCTGTTAGAGGATATGTGCGTAGTGCAGGTATTAAAATGAAGAGAATTAGCCTGTTGGTCTCACTAGCCTTTGAAATAATATAAATATATGTTATAATCGGATTTTTATAAGAGACATCTACTATTACAAGAATTATAAATGAAAACAAACATACAACATACTATGTTGGTGTATTTCAGTGTTAGGACAACAAAAAGTGCAAGAAAGTGCCCTTTTTATTCAGAGATTGATTGATTGATTTTTTGCTCTACAAAGACTTAAAAACACTCTCATACATGGCAAACATACATAAATGGAAACTGAACTATAGGCAAAATATGAAGAAAGTAACCAAAAGACAAACATATCACAAATGGTACACTAATTTTTGTTTTATTAATGAACAAAACCAACACAACTGGACAAAATCGAACACATGCACACAAATCCACCATCCAACTATTAACAGCATTTAACTTTTAAATGAAATATAGTGTGTGGTGGCTCATGGCATTCTGGGAGTCTTCGTGAGCACCTCTACTACTCTTAGTAGTAGCAAACTTGGTGCATATATTTTTGAAGGAGGGATAGTTTGAAACAATTGTGCTTAAAAAGAGTGATTGGTTTTTGTTTTCACTACTAATGACATCAGCATACTTAGGAAAAAAGATAATGTAAGAAGGAATGTGTGATTAGAACAACAATGTGGTTGTACTCTGGCCATGGTGAAAATAGAACTTGCAGACTTCAATAAGGCTGGGGCAGTTTGAGGTATATGGTGTATATGATGGGGCAGTTTGAGGTATATGGGGTATATGATGGGGCAGTTTGAGGTATATGGTGTATATGATGGGGCAGTTTGAGGTATATGGTGTATATGATGGGGCAGTTTGAGGTATATGGTGTATATGATGGGGCAGTTATGGTATATAATTTGCAGTCATCTTGATGCCATGACAACCCCAGTGATGTAAATCTGGTATAGTTTCACAATAGAATTGAGTGGAGTACATTGGAGTAGTCGAGTGCACTATGAGTAACAGAAGAAGCCTGACCTCACAACAGTAAATTTGTCTTTCTTTTGCAGTGGTATGAGAAACATCATTAATTCGCAAACATTTCAACAAAATTAGACAAAGGAGCATACATATTTTTGTAGTTTATAAGACATTTGTGATTAAAGTATGACAGACATGCTTTTATAGTAAGCTCAGATGTGGAACTTAGTCATTCCTATTGTATGCTGTACTGTTTAGAATCTGTGATTAAGATCCATGCTTTCCCCCAATAGTCACTTAGAAACATTCAGTGAATTCCATCTTATCAGATGAAAGGGTTATTTTGTAAAGCAGGAAAGGCATTCAAGTGAAGGATGTCTTTATTTCACTTTAGTTTAAAAACATTAAAGATATTGCCATTCAGCTGCTCCTCTGTCACTGTTGAACTTAGACATCCACATTGTACAGACAGGCTAGTCTGATGGCATTATGAGTCCAAAGGCTTGTGTAGAGTATATGTCACTGCTATATAACAGAAAGGGTTAAAGGGTGGTGAGACCACCAACTAGTACATTACCTTGTTTTCTTATTTTTCAGCCATTTTGCCTTTCAGCCCAGTAATCATTTACTTTATATCAAGAAAGTTAATATTCAGCATGCGTGACTTTGCTCCTTCCACATTCAGAGAGATTTCTCTATTCAGGAAGTAGATGACAAAAAGGTTCCCATTTTAGCAGGTCTTGTTAAACATATAGACAAACTATAGACAGATTACTGGCTTCTTTGTAGTGAATATCAAAACTTTATCTCTTACATTAGTATAAACAAGTATATTTTTTTTGCCAGAGTAAAACGCAACCCAGTCACCAAGTCACAATTAGGTTAGACTTCTGTGTCCCCGATCTGAATAATTCTAAACTACTCCACCCAGGGAACACCCAATGTAGTGTGAGAAGTGCGCAGTTTCTGGTAAACCACACTCACGTGACAACAGGCTGTCATCAGGAATATTGTTCACCAAGGCAGCGCATGTCTGCTGCTTCTCCGTCACCTAGGCCTGGATGACAGGACGTCATCTTAGTGATTATGTTAGCACTTTAGTGTGTAATCTGTTATGGTGGTGAGCAGGGGTGGTGCTTACGTTTCCAGTAAGAGTGCAAGCAAAAAAACCTATATATAGACTAGAAAAGTGACTACTTATTTACAGGCTACAAAAAAACCTACAATAATCAAATACATAGAACTGTGCATGCAACCATATGAAAAAACTGAGCTACCATGCAATAAAAATGAGTAAAATTTGTCACTGTTTTGTAAAAATAAATAAATAATTGTATTTTGTAAAATGTTGTCAATCATCCAAAAATGTGTTTCGTATAATAACAAGCAGTTAAAATGATTTTATTAAAGTATTTTTTAAATTAAAATAAGGCAAAACAAAATTATTTACGTAAAAAAGCAGTTTTGCTTATCAGATTTAACATATTTTAATGGTACCTTGCTATTTTGATAATAACATACTCTTAAGTAAGCTGATGACTAACCTTGCAGCACACCTGATGAGCTGTTGGCCCCTTTATGCATTTTATTAAAATAATGTTTATGCAGTTTTATTTTTAGTAATATACCCTAATCTTGTCTTGAAATGTACTGTAGCACATAATATTACACAGTAAATGTTGCAGGCTTGTGGCTGGACATGTTGAATGTTTCAGATGTGTTCGGATTGGCTGCGTGATTCCTTGGAAACCACCCATTAATCCTAAACATAGTGGAGGAATCTTTGGAAGTAGCACATTTGCAGCTGTCTGGACTTTTAAATGCAAAATAGAAATGAAAATATCTGTACATTGTGTATAACTTATTTATTAAATGTTGCACCATAAGTTATGGTTTTCCAAATAAATTTGTGCTTTCTGCTGTTAGTTAATTGAACATTTCCTGTAACTGATTGGTGAATTTATCACCACGTGACTCCTAGGTAGAGGGCCCTAGGTACCTGACCTTGATGACTGGTTTTTGAACAAATTGCAGAAGAACAAATCTCTTCACTACAGTATCCTAGCCCACTATACATACTGTATACATCCATATTGTTATGATTGTAATGTCTGTAATAAATGTTGTAAGCATGATGTTTGAGTCAAGATTTCTGGAAGCTTTAACCCATTCTCAAAGATTCTGTGCAGTGATATTTTCTGTGTACCTCTGTGTACTAAATACATTTCTGTGTACTAAATCCAGCAATGATTTGAAAAATTAAGTTCTTTTTCTGTTTAGTGCTGGTTTAAAGTTTAGATGCGTGATTGCTGAAAGATCAGGGATCATTGTTTTAAAGGCTGCTCCCATGGTGATCCTCACACAAAGCTTACCTTCTTCCTAATACTGTTCCAATACATCTGTACTTCTGTGTACATTTGCATTCAGCAGTTTAGCTTGAATCCATGCGCTCTCTTTATATTAGTGTCCATCTTTGTATTGTTAGGATATATAGTTGCTGATGTTCATGTCTGTGAGTCAAAGCTGGCTTTGGAAAAAGGATATTGTACAACGTGCATTTGATCATTTCTGAGATGTTATTTTCATTACGACGGCCACTGAAAGAGATTTTAGTTGTATGTGAACAGTCCTCCCATTCCAGAGTAGACTAGTGTGTTTACACACTGTATGTAAGTTAATAACAGTGGAAAACCTGGACATGTTCAACAATAGCGGATAATTAATTGCAATTGCTTTTGACCTGTGAAACTATCTGGAAGATCATTTCTAAAGAGCTTGAACTATGGCCTCTTGTGGTGGATTGCATTAAATTTTAACCTTATGCAGAGGGGATTGTAATGGTGTTGGTGAGCTGGTGCAGGGGATTGTGGTACTGGTGAATGTTGTGATGTTGAGGATCGTTGCAGTGTTGGTGAGCATTGCGGAGTTAGGGACTGTCATGCAAGTGAAAGGGGTGGTGTGTGGTGTTCCAATTGCTGGTGTCCTAGGTTCATGAATGCTGATATGGGTTTGCTCTCTGTACTTCTTATCTGACAGAAACAAAATCCAGTGTTTTATTAATATAAATTTTCTGTTTTACTGTCTCGAACTGGAAACATGCTGTGGTTGGAAGGCAATGTTTTATATAAAAAATGTTAAATTTGCATAACAGATATCCCAGATCCTCTGCGTGTCTGTGACAGATTGATAGGGAAGGGTAGAACCATGTCTGAATCTGTCAGAGTATTTGAAAAAATTCTTAGGGCCAAATTGTTTTATATATAAAATAACTCTAAATGTGCATGCATGCACGCACACACAAACATACACACCCACACACACACAAACAAACATACACACCCAGCTGCTTTTACCTTGATGGGGTGAGTGTCTGCGCTAGCAGTACCTATTCATATTGACATGCAGTAGGTTGGAGCGTACCATTTGCTTTTGGAACATGGGGTGTTCATTCTCTAATGTCAGATGTCTTTTCAAAAAATGATCCCACAAACCATCTCTCTACTACTATTGTGATTTAAAGACTTTTACTGTAATCATATTAAATCACGGACAGAAGAAATTGTTTTTTTTCTCGCTGCCTTCCCCAAGTTACCTATTAGCTCCCTCCCTTATCTTATCTCCATGTCTCAGAGCAGCCAGGTAAATGTCAGAACACAAACAGTAGCTGACGCCCTGATAGGATTTATCACAGACGCCATTATACCTGCAACCCAAGAACCTGCATATGAGTCAGTGTGTGGACTCTGTAGTGGACTATAGATATTCACCAGTCAGACAGGGAAAACTCCTGTAATTCCGCTATTAGCTCAGCCTGCAGAGCAGGGAGTGCCGAGGGAGACATGGAGGTGTGGAGCGTCTCAGGCACAGAGGAGAGCGAGAGAGAAAGCAGCCTCAGTCAGGACGAGGAAGATGAGGAGCGTGAGGAGGAAGAACAGGAGCGGAGCACCGAGAGTCTGTGCAGAGAGCTGGTGCAAGGTAACACCACGCACAAGCACACAGCCAGTCAGGTTAATGCTCACACACGGACTGCGGAGGCGCTGGAAAGATGCAGAGGAGAAGTGAGAATGTTTCGGAGAAGACGGTGGAAGCTGGTGGGGCTTGACCGCCAAAAATGTAAAAAAGGACCTTGAGAAGGAAAGTATACTGGAGCTGTGAAGAAGGGAGAGCGCGATGAGAGGTTTGGTCTCTGAGCTCTGTTTCTGGAATAAAAATATGTAGCAAATGCAGATATCTTTTATGTCACCTGTCCAGCTTAGTTCATCGGTGATATTTCCTCTTGTTATTGAGCTGTATTTCTTATGATGGTATTCTTTTGAAATGACATCTGACATCCCCCTCACATAATTCCAGTTAAGGGCAAAATTAGGGGTGTGTGTGTGTGTGTGTGTGTGTGTGTGTGTGTGTGCCTGTGCAGGTGGTGACATACATGCATACACACACACACACACACACACATGTCCATTCTCGTACAATCACTTAGAGGATCTCAGAATAGCAAAGGACAGTCTAACCTCCGACAAGTTACTAGGGGCAATATCCATCAAAATTAAACCAGAGAATTTCTCTGCACCTAGTGAGACCTTCTGTGAATCATTGAAGGACAAGTGAACTCTCAGGAGGTTGGTACCATGTATGAGGCTGTTAAAATAACTAATCTACTGGTCCTCACAGGTTTGCGGCCAGCGTGAAGTTAAAGTACTGCCAGTTTGTTTCTCTGATGTAACAAATGTAGCTTGTTTAACCTTGGGAGGAAGCATTCCTTGGATAACATGTCCACATAGACTGTGTTTTCGAATTGCAGATTAGGAGTCTGATTGGGCTCAAATCCAAATACATACATGCCCAGACTGGAAGATAACCACTGTTTTATTTTTTGGCAGATATTCCTGTATTTGTTGTTGCATGTTATATGATTATTTCATCCTAATTAAGAATCCACTCTTTATTGTGAAGTAATTTGCTTTACATTTTTTACAAGTACAAATAACCAAATATTTTATTTTTACCAGTGCATTTGCTATGTAGAAGTACACCCTGGTGGGAATGACACCCAACATTAGTAAAGCCAAAGTCAAGGTAAAAGGGCATCTGGCAGCCCTGCTGGACATGAGATCTGTATCCCTCTGCTAGCCACCTCCAAACAGACCTGCCCCTTCTGCTTGATAATCAGTAGTTCTACCCACTGCTAGCAGCCCATCACTTACATCAAAATTATTTAATGGTGTTTAATCTTACAACTTTCCCACTCAGCATTTTGTCATTACTTCCTTTGGGGAAGGGGTTAAGATAATTAAGGGATTCAGGTCTTGGCTTAGGAAACTGGCCCTGCCAGAAGCTCTTACTGGTCATGAGAACAGCTGCTAAAGCCCTGCTGCTGCTGCTAGGCTAATGGCCCAAGGACACAAGAGAACTCGGCCAGCCACACACCTCAGGATGTGTGACCCTGCTACAGACCCTGTAGTCTGACCTTTAATCAGCTCATCCTCTGTAAACATGCCTTGTAAACAAAATCTGTATGCATATTTGAAGTAGAGATCCAAGACAGAAACGGCTTTGCTCTGTGACATGCACTCAGTGTGCTGTTGTAGGATGATCTGTCTTAAGCTGCAGATCCATTGACCAGCCACCTTGCAGACTCTTCTAAGCCTCACCATGTGGTGGGCAGTTTCTCCTAATCTGATTTTCCTTTCTTGTTGTCATGCTTTTTAAATATAAATCCTATAGAGTAGGTCAGATTGTATATCGGTTGGGGAGTGAAGAATGGCCTCTTGTGTAGGCTTTTGTTCCAGTCTCAACTTTTCTGCTGCATCCACTCTGTTGAAGGGTTACATTCACCTTTAATGTGTCCCTGCGAATGTACAGAGCTTTGTGTCTCTGCCAAGACACTACAGCTGTTTGGGTCTGGAGTCACTCTGGTCAATTTGATAATTGGTTGATTATAAAATGGGGTGAGTCAAGCACTGTGCAGTTCTGTTTAGTCATATTCATGGTGCTGATGCTAAATTGGTCATGTCTGCTCCCCTTTAAGCAGTCAGGACAGTCATGTAGCATGCACACAAACACCTACGCATGCAAACAGATTTTTAAAGATGTGTGGCCTGTACACAAACACATCAGTTACACACATGGAATCCAATTCCATGAGAACACAATGAAAAATGAACTGCTGATGTAATGTACTACTGATCCCTGTGTGGAAGGGAGGCACTTGTGCTATAAACACATCCAAGGCTGGAGAAGAACTCCGGACATGGTGCTGTAGCTCATTCGTGTCTGTTTGTAAGCTGTGGGCTTGACTGAGCGTATGGAAGTGTTTATCAGACAGACAGAGAATAGCAGACTCAACCTTCTAATGAGGATCATACTAAGAAGCTGAGCACGTGGTGGGGAAACAGGGTCTGTCCTGCTGCCCAGGAAGTAGGTGTGTCCTACACAGGCCAGCTGGACAAGAGAGTCAACATTCTAGCTGTGCTTACAGGGATGGTAAAGTACATCATTTTATGAATGAAGTTATACTTATATAACACCTTTCAAAGAACCCAAGGACACTTTACAACCAACACACAGCTTTTACATCCATTGACACCAGTGAGTAGCAGCAGTCGACTGCACACAGCAGTTGACTCTCAACCGGAAACCACAGCACCCTGGGGGACTGAATTAGCCACAGGGAAGGGAGAGAGGACCACCATTCAATAGGACCACCATTCACTACTGAGCATGCAGACACACTGTCATACACACTCACACCAGGGCATTACTCGAGACCGCAGAGGAAACCCACGCAGAGAGAACATGGAAACTCCATCCAGACAGGGAAACAGCCATTAGACCGCAGAACTGAGAGGCAAACATGCCGACTACCGAGCCACCGTGCTGCACCATTTTACCAAAATCATGCACAGTAG
>NC_137522.1:245000-410000 GCF_041902795.1 Electrophorus electricus
CACACACACATCCTGGATGACTGTCCCATAGGTTCGGTCACCCTACACACACACATCCTGGATGACTGTCCCATAGGTTCGGTCACCCTACACCACTGGCAGCAGTTGGCCCAGCCCAACCTGGGAGGTGTCCTGCACCCACGGCCAGGCATCCTCACCAAAGACTTCAGGGAGCTGGATGTGGATGCCCAGCATGTGTACAGCCTTGGTGACCTCGAGGAGGATGAGCCTGACCTGTCTACGCTCTCCAACCCCACTCCTTATGCTATGGGTACAGACACCAGACACCCTTTCACAGAATTTGCCAACTTTGTTTTTTAGTTTAGTTTTGTTGGAAGTCATTAAGATTCTGCATATTCAACTCTCAGATCTCAATTTTTTATTTTAATTTTATTTTTTTCCACTTTAAATTGCTTTTCTAAAATTCTGAAGATATATAATGTTGTAAACGTCTGAAGATGCGTGATCGTCTACCATACAACCCAGCCAGCATAAGATGTTGCCATCTGCTATGTGTGATTTTCATTCACCTTCCATGTTGTGAAGTACATACCAGTGTGCTCAAAGGGCTGTGTGCATGTATGTATTTGTATCTCAGTCGCTTCAACCGGACCAAACCTCCCCTTTACCTCTTCCATCCACACCATCACCAACTACGAGACCCTTCAGCCCTCTGGTCTGCTCTCATCCCTCTCTACTAGGTAAATCTTTACTGCACAACACTTTACTGCAAAAAACACACTGCACTCCACTCCTATGTTATTCTAGATTTTACCTACAAAGCAAAACCATGTGATCACTGCGTCATAACACTGGTGCTTATTCACATCATTACCATAACCAGTTTGACTTCATTGTTCCCTCTTCCATCCATAACCCCCCCCCCCCCCATCTTTTTGAGCCCAAACTGGGATTTAGGAAATGGCTCAACTGAATCTGTCTCAGTTTGACACAGCATACTACGTCCCTCTTAACATTTAGCGAATCTCATTTTCCACTAGTTTCTTTCTCTCTGTTTCTGCTCTCCTTCATCTAATCTTAACATCATTTCTCACAGTGACAGGATGTGTTGCTCAAGGTTCTTCCAGCTGTAATATGACCTACCTCCACAAAGTAAGAACCGGCAGTGATGGAGAGTCTAATTTTAAATCCCAACCTTGAATGTCTCACCAGCATGCAAACTAATCAGCATGGGGTGGTCCTAATTGTAACGTTGAGCAGTAAGGAGGCGGATGCATGTGCGGAGAAGAGCGAGATTTATTAGGGTCATAGAGCCGACATGGAGAACACGGGGATACGAGTAAACAAAAACACACACGAAGGCAAGCAGGGAAGCAAGCTATAACTAAGGCTAGGAAACACGGAGTACAAACCAACACAACCATGGTTTAAATACACGAACTTAACAAGGGACAGGTGTGGAAAATTAAATGAGGGGCGGAGAAAACGAAACTATGGAACAGAACTAAAAAACACAAGACCGGGAAAACACGGAACCTGGGAGGGACTGATCGTGACAGGAAGTAATGACAAACCAAAGCACAAGAAGGCTAACAGGGAAAGCAGGCTGTAACAGAAACTAAGAAGTAAGATACGGAGGTAAGGAAAAACAAAACGGCTAGAATCAAACAGGCTAACAGACACGGAGGCTTCGAAATAAAGACAAGCATACATGCATCCAATATATTCAAACATTTAATATATGCCACACAAATGCACGCAATGAACAGCAAACGGAATCAGGAAATGAACTTAACAAGGTAGAAACAAGGGACAGGTGTGAGCAATCAAACGAAGGGCAGAGAAAACGAAACTTCAGCATGGAAATAAAATACACAAGACAGGGAAACCATGGAACACGGAAGCTGGGAGGGACTAACCGTGACGGTAGTGGTCCTAGGATGGAGTAATGCTCTATTTCCCATCATTTACTCCACCTTGCTTTATGAAACACATGTATGTAGGGATGTGTTGAACAATAAACGTCTGTGGTGACAAACCTTCTCACCTCATCTATTGCTTAACTCACATATGCTTTGCTCGGCATTGTTCTGAGTTAACATGTTTCAGGTGCAGCAGGCTGGGGGTATACTAACATACTGACTGTCATAGGCCAGAGGTTTTTCTGATGGTCCTTCTTTCCTTGTTTTGCGTTGCTGTTTCCACAGCCTTCGCTCCCGCAGTCAATCCATGTATGGAAGCTTTGAGCAAGTAAAGACCTCGGCAGATGTCCAGCCATTCTCAGCATCTGCTGGTTCCTTCCATCGAAGTGGCAAGTCCACGACATCCTCACTGGGTCTTCTTCAGCGCCTACGCGAGAGAGGCATATCTGCTTTAGCTCGTGCTGGCTTGCCTCCCATCCCAGGGGCTTCTACTTCAAAGGATGCGGGAAGGATCGCGCCAAGTGAAAGAGTGCACCCCCTGAGGAGCATTTTCAGCTTCAACCTGGTGGAGAAACTTCAGAGCCTAGGCCTTCATAAAGTGGCAGCCAGGGGGATCATAGACTCAGGAAAGGAGGGAGGAGATTCGCACAAACCAAACACAATGAAACGCTGAAAGCTGCCATCCACCATAGCTGCTGTTTTATTGGATGTCTTCCATATTGTACTCGGTCTCTTATCTAGCCTTGTGTTCAGATCCGGAAACACCGAAAGCCATAGACAAGCGAAGTCTGTGCTGTAGCAGTGAGCTTCCTTTTTGCTTATGAGTAGATGGGAGAACTTTTTGTTCTCTTAAAGGGAATTTGGCTTTTCATTTGTTATTATTTAAGAAGTAGTTCTGAGCTTTGTTTATTATATACACCAACATTTGTCAGCATCTGTCTTGACAAATATGAGCACTAAATATTATTTATTAGTGTCGGCATAGAGAAATATGTTGAATCTTCCCAGTGTACAGAAGCCATAGCAACAGAGGTGTGTATAGAGCTACCTTTAAGGCTAGTGACCTCTGGACTATACTTAAGATGAAATCTGACTGCTCATGGGTTATCCATTAGTTGTTTTTATGACAATCTGCATGTGTTCCTACATGATCTTCTGAGCATATTGTTCATTATGTCTAGTTTGACATAGTATTTTATATAATGTCTTTTAGAACCAATTTTAGTCTCCCAGAATGCACCGGGACCCTCAGCAGTGGATATCCACATGTATGATTCCTGACTGTAATTGTGCAAAGTTGAAGCTGTAATGTAGAACTGACCAGATACTTGAGATATTGTTTTCACTGCTGTTGGATGTGAAACTGCTGAATGATGACATACTGTAAATGCATAAAATGAGATTTAATGCATCTCAGTGTTTGCACAGGTGGATTTTCATTGATCAAGAGTCAATGATGAGCATTCAAAGTACCTCATTTGATCACATGTTCCCTTGTTCATTTTGCTTCATTGAGTGCTTCAGTAATACTTTGAATAGCTTGTAATTTTAGAGACATAATGTCATCCTTTGCCTTGTTACTGGTGCCAGTCTTTCCGGAGTGTTTTGTGAAGTCATGTGACTTCACCCAAGAACATTTCTCAGTAGTAATAAAATCTGATACACAGGGCCTCCTATCTTTAAGAAGCAACTGCAGTCATCCTTGTGTTAATGACCAGGTTTATCATTTATCTATCTCTACCTAGTAAGTTTTTAAATACAATGACTGTCAAAGTGAGAATAAAATGACCTTGTCATATGCACTCATAAAGCCTCTCCCTCGGACATCTGTAATAGCTGTGTGCATAAGTCATCCAAATAAGAACTCAAATCATTTTTATTGGCAAGCCCTGGGATGGGGGAAGTGCATGGGCAGCGACTGAGTGTTTAACGTTAAAGTTTAAAAATGTTTTTGTCCTACTGTACAATATTTTTTGTTACTAGCTGCTTGTGAAAGATTAGATGTTCCATTCAAGTATACAAGTGTTTCTACATGTTCTACACACACACACACACACACACACACACAACAAAACACCAGCATTTGTGATGTAATGGGCATTTGAGGGTATATACCATTAGATAATATATTTAAAAATTTTACTAGATTTTACTAGATGTTTTTCTAACGTAAATATGTATTTCTAGTTATAAATATTAATTTTAAATAAATGGCGGAAACAATAACCACATTTAAAACAGAAAAAGTGCAAGTCAAGTCTCAAGTCATTTAATGAAAAACGAACAGCTGTAGACTGTTAACTGCGAATAACAACTTCAGTCGGAGCTCCGTCGCCCGAAGTCTACCCAACCCTGGTAGTCAGAAATGCAGTCGTCCCGATGAATTATCTCTGGCACAAAAATGTAAAAAAGCAGCTTAAGAATAAGTATACAAAATGCCCTCTTTATCTGTCTTCACAGACTCACCTGACAGAGCTTGGAGGATCTGTTTTGACATAAATTCGCGTTGATCCTCCGGTAAAGACGGTAGGCGCTCCATCCTGGCGTCGCGCGTTTGAACCGCTTTGTCTGAGCCTGCGCCTGCTGCGCCACGACGCAGCCTCCTCTCCCAAGGCTGGGCGCTTGCCTTTTCCATCTCGTTCTCTGACTGCGATAGTGGTAAAGCCAAACATTCCGTCGCCAGAACCATTATAAAAGCTAGTGTTATGAATTTCGCCGACATGCCTGAGGAGAAATGTGTCTTTAGAAAAGGAAAATACATGCTGCTGAACAGTTTAATCTAATATGTGCTACATATTTGTATGCGTAACCCAGACCTTTGTTCCCAAAAGAATCACAGCACTCCAAAAAACAAATTTGACAGTATTTCTCAGTGTTAACAGAACTATAATTTACCTGAATCGTTCATAAACAAGTTGGCCGAATATTCCAGATTTAAAACCACGTGCTTGCTCAACTCCAGCGCAGGGCACAATTTATATAACCAACTCATCACTTAAAAAGACTACAATGATCAATAAATTGTCACAGGATAAAATGAGGAAACTGTACCTCAGTAAACGGCCACTCGTTGCTAACTATAAATCGGTCACCTGTCTTTTGGAAATTCAATATCAGCTAGAAGCAAAATCTATTGCAATTCCGTCACCGTGTCACACTGTTAACGTTCAACACTTTAGATCTGACGCTGGATCCGAAAGTTTTTTTAAAGCTAACAATCAAGGATTGATCGCCCTAGAGTCATATAGCACAAAAATAACCCCCGAACCAATATATATGTATTATTTACTTTTAGCGTATCCGATGTCTGAATATATTGGAATTAGGATCTTATGCGTCATCAAAGTTTTGAGATTTATTTATTTAAGACTAAATCAAGGGTTAAGTGGTTTTACTGACGCAAAGATTCTCGTTTTACGCAGTACGAACAGAGTATCGATGCAGAGATGGGTCATAGTTTATGTATCTAAAGATTTTAGCAACACGTAATTGTCTGTTCATGCAGATGTCCAAGCATCACTGTAAGCCTAGAGCAAACAACTCTACAGCTTGCTGACTTCCACCGAAAATATATTTAACGGTGTAAATCAATATTAATGTGAATCGCTGTTCAGTCTTGCTGATAGAGAAAAAACCTACACATTGGCATTCTCAAATGTTAGATAGATATGTGTGTGTGTGTGTGTGTGTGTGTGTGTGTGTGTGTATATATATCTCTCCATCAGAATCTGACTTCATTAGGTTTCAGCTACAGAGATCGTATTGAGTCAAAAGGAAATGAATCCATGCAGGTTAATTGTTTTTCATTAGTTTGCATTGTTTGGTTTATGAAACTATAATTGAACTATAATTAGCTCCTTGTAGCTCTCCCTGTAGAGCAAGCAGCACAAGGCACTAACCACACCAAGGTCATGGCCTTAATCATGAGGAAGTGGTCATCCTCATAAATGCATGCAAATGGCTCTGGATAAACGTGATTGCCAAATGCTTTGAATCTAATGTGAGCTACACCTCCGCATCTGTGTGGAAGTGCTAGGTCCTTCTCTTTGTAACATCTTTGTGTTTGTCTATCAGAGCTAGGAAAAACACAGAAAGGTTAACCCACAGAAAAAGTTCACACTTCGCTAATTGTCCAAAATATACAAAACTATAACAAAGATTGTGTAGTATAGACTGGGATCCAAATATGGCCTCGGTTTTGCATCTCCTTTATCTCCACCCACCACCATCTAGACCTAAGAAGAGCAAGAGCAAGATATGTCCTGCTGAGGCTGTGGACAGACTTTTATAAAATAGATTAAGTTCTTAAGGAATGTATTCTTGCAGATTTCCTATTTCCTATATTTCCTTACATTTGTTCTCAGTGCTTCAGTCATGCTGCAGCACTGATGAATAGTGATCAATACTGATGAATATTGATATATATCTGCCAGGATAAGATGATTCCCAGTCATAAGAATGATTGACTCTTTTTATATCATCATGGACCAGAGCCTGATACCCTGCCAAGCACTTGTTTCACTGTCTGCTGGTTCACTTTCTTCTCTTCAAAGCTCACTTGTCTTCAGTGTATCCTACCATGCAACACTTACCAGTGTACTCACTGTTCTTCCAAACACTGTTTATAACATAGACATTAGCAAAACAAGCTAATCTGCTCGAGTAAGAGCATTGAGGGCAATACTCCTTACCTATGTGATTTTGCATTGTTTCATATGTAACGTTTCTTTTGTGAACATCCAGTGTTTGTTTCTCCACTTGATAACAGCTTTCATCCCTCTTCAAGGTTCTATCTAATTTGTGTAAAAGATGACTGTCAGCATCAATCTTATACTCATTCTAACAATAGAAAATAGTTAATGAATGCTCCTAACAGCCATGCTGATGAGAGCACTTATACTAGTTTGGAGCAGCACTCGGGTCAGATTACTGAGGCCTCATCTCAGTCACATTTATTGCAACCTGCTGATGATTCTTCACGAGAAAACCCTGGCTCTTCTTTAGAAGACAGGTGTGGCTGAATAGTGACTAAACAGGAAGTGGTGCTCTTCAGAATGCATCAACAATTCATAATGAAAGCGTGATTGACACGAGATATGATACCTGATGGTCAGGTAATAGGATAAGTACATATCAACAAATCCCTAACACTAATACATTTGTATATGGTCCCGTATTGGAAATCTTAAAATTAATGTGCATCAATTCCGATATATGTAAGCTGCTGAAACAGGGTGGTGCACGAGGATCAAGTGAATTAAAATATTTTTGTGATGTGAAGTTGCTTCCATACACATTCGTTGTTTTCAGAACATTTTGCATTGCAGATTCAGTTATGATGACTATGAAACAGAATCCATTAGGGCACGAACATAGCATTCATAAAGTGCACTTTACTTTGTTTTCTGGAATGTGCCTCTTAAGGTCAACTCTGTTTTATTGAATATTCAATTGCTGGCACTTTTTCATTCATAAGACCTGAAAATATTTCATTTTGATCATATTTTAGAGCCTCTAAATAATTATTTCAAAATTCTGTAAAGCATGGTATTGCCTTGGCCTTATCTGATGGTTTGGATTTTGGGGCATACCTGGTGGTAACCCATAGTATAGCACAGAGGATAACACAGCTTGAGTTGAAGCTGTTGTTTGACTCTCTAAGTAAATATTATTTGTCAGAGAAGTATAATCTGTCCAGAATCTGTAGCTTTAACTATGAGTACATGGAGAGGAAAAATCATTCAACAAAACTGAATTTAGTGTCTTCTAGTAATAGCATAGGGTTAAATTCTGTGCTCTTGCCTTGTTATGAATTTTCCTTTGATTTTTGGTGATTTAGTCTCTTTAGGAAATCTGGTATTTGCTCTTATTTCAGATCATCAGTGTAGTGTTTTCACCTTGTCTCACTGGAGGCCTTACTATCTGTCTAGAGCACTTGGTACATGAGCACCATTGTTTAAGCAACTGTACCCTGATGTAAATCTTATACCACAACATTACTTCATGGTACATTACTGTTAGCAATATGAAAAGTTGCTCCATTGCTACATATGTGGCGCATCAGGGGTTGAGGCTTAAAGAACATGCTGAAAATTACATTTTTTGAGTATCTTGCTAAAAACATCAAATGGCAATTACATACTGCTGGGAGACATCGCCTCTAAAACATGTAGAGTATGGACCAATTAAAAAATGTGGTAATAGTACCACCTTGTCAGATGAACTGCATGCTGTCACACACATGTATCGTCACAGCTGAGTAAATATCCAAGGGATGGAATACCGAATTGGATCATTCTAACCCTAGCCCTATGCAAATGCATATTAATGAACATCATTATGCCTTTTAAGTTTTTGAAGGTGTGGTTAAAGATGGTGGTTTGAAGTATTAGAGACCAAGTGACTTGGAAAATGCTCTACAACGGTGCTACAGTATACACTCATAGTGTTGATTTCACACTTCTGAATTTGCTATGTAGGTATGGCTAATATGTGCTGAAGCTGAACGCACCCATTTCAATTTAAATGGATTTGAAACCAACTCAGGAACCCAAAATATGTGTCTAGAGAATGTATGAGATTTGGTAGTGATATGTACCTACATACAAGCGATTTAAAAACCTTTTTTCAAAAGTTGAGATAAGGATTATTATATATGGATTAAAGAAGTGATTATTGCATGAATTAAAAAAAAGTGATTATTGCATGGATGAAATAAACCTTTGGTCCTGTCAGTATGCTTGAGAATGTATAACCTGTCAACAGTGGAAGAGGGAAAAAACATTATAATGTGCACTAGAAACTAAAGTTTGTGAACAATCTCTGAGTTGGCTTGACAAGGTCCATTGTAACAGCATGAAAACTATGAGCATGCTGACTGACTTTCAGTATAGCTCTCAACATGAAGTGCAGATATATACTTTATGTTAAAATGATTAGTGTGCCTTAAGAATTCAAGTAGTTTCAAAATCAATAGATTTCTTTTGGAGATTTGACATGGAGGAATGACTAAGAGAGCAGAAGGCACGAGACGAGAGTGGCGCTGGCATAACCACTTACAGGTGGGTCAGCCGTTAAACGTTGACACAAAGCTTGATGGCTGCAGCTTTAAAATTCAGGGTTATAAAATCCAGGGGTTTCTATGGGCGGACGGTGGATGCAAATGAATTAATCAGTTGGATAGATGAGCGTCATGAAGGTGAATGAAAGGGCTGAAGAGGCATGAAGGGGTAAATGACTGTCATCAGTACAAAATGAAGTTTGGTGCATGGGGTCAGCAGGTGAACCTGTAGAGCAGGTTTGGCTCTAATTTGACAGTTCAAGGAGCATCAAGAGAAATGTCGGTATGGGGAAGGTTGAAGGAGTGAAAAAAGAAAGAACAAAAGAAATGCGTGAGCAGTTAAATTAGAAGTCTGAGTAGGCATATTAATATGGAGGTGAAGCATGTAAGCCATGAGAAAACACTGCAAAATAGTCAATGAAGAGAGGGATGACAAAGAAAAAATGAAAGGCCTGCATGCTGGCAGGCAAATTTAACAAATGCTGATAAATAATCAAAAATGTGAGAAATGTTACCTATGCATTTAGATTACACTACAGCACAAAGCATCACAGTATGTTATGCAGAAAGAAAATACAATTATTTAGGTCCATACATTTTCCTTTAGTTAACACAGCAATGCAGCAGTCAAACGGGTAGAAGCATGAAATTCTGCTTGAATTTCAGTACAACACTCATTACTGGTTCTGGTTAATCGTTCTGGTGGTTTCCAGTTCAAAAACTGGCCTAAAGAATCTACACTCTAGCTAGATACCGGTTCTTTCAACTAAACAGTTTGAATCCATTCTTTAGAAAGGCGGGTCTGTTTGTATTGCGTGCATGACAGATGCTGCTGAGCTCGTTTCCTGACAGGCAGGCCTATTTAAGACCCTCTGCCATCAGTGAAACAGCAGAGTCACAGGTTGGGAAGCACATCATCAAGTCACGCTCCAAGCATCCCGCCATGCTGCCCCATCATTATTCGTCCTACGCGTCATCTGGAACAGTTAGGCTGAAAGCTCTCAGTAGCTCAAGTGTGTCACTGTCTTATGGAGGCTATGGCACTCGAATGTCTCATTCCTCAGCCAAAGTGGATACAACTCATGACTTCATATTTGACAATGAAAAGATGATTTTGCAGAATCTTAACAGGCGCATGGCAGCTTACCTGGATAAGGTAATATTTTAAATACTAAATTATTATGCAGGTCATCATACAAGGAAAAAATACAAGGAATTAATATATTTACTTATTCCACCCCATCTCCTGTTTTATTTAAGGGGGAAATGTGTACTGTATTCTTGTGTGTATTAGAGTCATTTTTGACCTATTAAGAAAATGTTTCTTATTTGTGGTTTATTTTCTTTGTTTGCAGGTGCGCTCTTTAGAAGCTGCCAACAGAAGGATTGAGCTGCAAATCAAAGAATGGTATGAGCGCAGGAGCACTACGTACTGCAAAGATCTGACTCACTACTACAGCACCACTGAAGAGCTATGTGAACAGGTAAGGCAGCAGTCCATAGACACACCCATCAAGCTCACACCTGAAAATCATTATCACACTACAAACCTCTTAAGTTCTTAATGTTCCAAGAACTAAATCTGCGAATCTCTAATCTTTAACACGAAACCTGTCCAAACAGGTTTTACCAGCTCACCTGGCAAGTGACACAATTTGTGTATGACGTTTAACCATTTTATAAGTTTTAGAATTAAGAGATTTAGGTTTTCAGTTAATAATTATGTCTGTACATAAACCTTACTTGCATGTTTTAACTTTCAAAATCAAACCAAAATGAAGTTGCCGAAACATCAGTGGTATCATTTGTGTGACTGTACATATTTCACATCCCTGTTTTTAAAGATTAATTCTCATGCCAAGGAAAATGCTTTACTCTTTCTGCAAGTGGACCATATTAAAATGGCAACTGCCAACTTTAAGGCGAGGTAAGTTGAGCATCTGACATTTACAATAAATATTCATGATTTTAAAAAATGGTAGTTTCTCTGCTTTATTCAGTGTCTTTTACTCTTGCAGTGCTGTTAATGTTAGCACTGCCTTCATTGCAAAACTAATGGTGAATTCTCTCCTGGCTCCTGTTTGGGTACAGGGTTGCGGTAGAGAGGAACATGTGTTTGGTTGTAGAAGCAGAGATGGCTCAACTGCGTAGGGCTTTGGTGACAAATCAGATGGCCTGTGAAGACCTGAAGTTCCAAATATCCTCACTGGAAGAACAGCTGGTGCTCCTCAAGAAGAACCATGAGGAGGTGAGGAGTCCTTTTGTTTTTGTTCCAAGTTTATCTATGTGTGCAACTCTACTTTTAAAAATGTACTTTTTAAAATCCATTATCCATCAAACCACCTAACATTTCAAGCAAAAATTAAAGGCTGCACTTGCCTTTGTGATTACATTTGCTAGGATTCATCATTGCTTCGGTCCCCTTTGTTCACAGGAGATGCATTTGCTTCGTACCCAGCAGTGTGGCTCTGTGGATGTGCAGATGGACTGTGCCACCTCAGTGCCTCTTGATGAGGAGCTGCAGGCACTAAGGGCCCAGTTTGAGGCACTCATCATAAAGTACCAAAGAGATGCTAAAATCTGGTTCCAGAGCAAGGTAGACCAGTGCGACAGTGTGTGTGGTAAATGGGTGGGGTAAACCTAATTTTTATTTATTTATTTTTGGCTTTCAGTTATTTGAGACTTTCAGAAATAGTCGAACAATATATATATATATATATATATATATATATATATATATATAATCGAACAGTTGCAACTAAATATTCCATTGTTGCAGCATTGCAGATGCTGTTTCACTCAAACACATTTTTAGATATTTTATATACTCTGATGTTTTTTGCTCTTCCTAGATTCATCTTTGAGTAAGATTCTCTCAGATTGAACCACGTAGAATAATCATTTGAAAGACAGGTAGCCAGTGTAACGTTGGGGTGACTAGCCGTGTCGACACACACAGATGTTTATTATTACACGTAACAAAAAGAGAAAACAAAAAACACGAACAACACTGAAACAAGTCAAAATGCACTCGGTGATAAACAGGACTAGACCACGATAGGGTGGCGAACAGCCTAAATGAGGTCAAACGCCTACAAGGACTGACTAATAAACAAGGATTTAAATATGCACGTTAATGACGCCCCTGACAAGTGAGGGTGAGACCATGTAGACACTTCTTTTCAAAATCATTGTATTAGGCTCTGTAACAGTCTAACTAGTACTTTATACTTTTAATCACAATATGCATTCTCACTGTGGTACTGTCAAGCTGTTTGTGTGCCCTTGTTTGAAAAACCTACTCTGAATCACCGTTGACAACTATTAAAACTTTGTGTCTTTAGGTTTTCCTCTAACAGCACTCAGTGGCCCTTTTTCCACTTTTAAAATTCAGTTTAGTTTTGTCAAAAACTGTAAAGTTATTAGTAGACAAATCTTGAGCTTATCAGGAAATTATTCGGAATTGTGAAAGTAAACTATGTTAAAGTTAAAACTATGAAACAAATGCACTCAAGGAAGACCAAGCTGTTGGTGGATTTACCAGACTTTGTGTAAACAGGAAAAGGGTTAAAAGGGTTTCAGTGCAAAAATGTTGAACTGTTGAAATGTTGTTCACTGGTAGGTCAGAGAATGGAGTTAAAGGCTGCAGTAAAGAATGGTTAAAATCCAAACATGCTGAATGGTATTCAGTGTCAATGACTGAAAAAGCACCATGCAAACAGACAAGTTTCTAAGAATTATAGTGATGATAGATGCTCTTCCCCAGGGAGTTAACTTGATGTTTTATTATTATAAAGAACCTTAAATTATGTCTATTCATGGCAAAGTAACTTTAGAATTCTTTGAGCTACTCGTACAAAAGAAAATATTTGGCAGGTGAAAACCTTTTTCCCCTCACATTCAGTCTGTGTGAATGGCTAAACTCATGTTGGTCATTGGTTTGTGTGAACCTTTTACAATTTCCACCATAAGTATTGTACAGCTTGGTTAGTTTAGTGAAATTTCAGTTTTAAATGTTACAACACGAAAGCCATTTCTTTTGAGGTATATGTGAGAGTCGGATGTGTCATTTGTATGTTGTCTCTTTGCTGATTGGGTTCTTTTCCAGGTGAAAGTGTCTCGAGTGACCAGCAGCACTGCTGAGGTCAAAACATCTCATACATTAGTCTCTGACCTAAAGAAGACGTACCAGCAAAGGAAGATGGAGTTGGATAGTCTCCGCCTACAGGTTGGATAGTCTCCGCCTTCCATCTGCTTCTGCTGTGAATGATTTTATCAACCTCTTTCATGAGCGACTGTTGTTTTACTACATCAGACATGATTACATTGCCCTTCATAAAGCCTTTCCTTACTGCTCTGCGCTACAGAATCATGTGGTGGGGAAGAGTCTGGCGGAGGTGGACGTGCATTACGCCGCCCAGCAAAGCAAGCTGCAGTTGCACACAAATTACCTGCAGGGGGAGCTGGAGGACCTGAAGGCCAGCACACAGCAGCAATGCACACAGTACAAGCTGCTACTGGATGTGAAGATGAGGCTGGAGACGGAGATCACCGAGTACAGGAGACTGCTGGGTGGAGAGGCCACAGGGTGGGACTGCGTGTGTGGGTGTGTGGAGAGGCCACAGGGTGGGACTGCGTGTGTGGGTGTGTGTGGAGACTGCTGGGTGGAGAGGCCACAGGGTGGGACTGCGTGTGTGGGTGTGTGGGGAGAGGCCACAGGGTGGGACTGCGTGTGTGGGTGTGTGTGGAGACTGCTGGGTGGAGAGGCCACAGGGTGGGACTGTGTGTGTGGTAGCTCACAGCTTAAGGTGCCCAACTTGTTATTGGAAGGTTGCCAGTTCCCAACACTGGCACGGTTCTACGTTTGATCCTACCTTTGACTGTACAACAGTTCACAAAACTGTGGACTTGTCTATTGGTCCCTGCCTTTGTAAAGTTAATCAGATTTGCTGAAGGTGGTTAGTCTTTGTACTGTACATGTACCTGTCTGTGGAAAGCCAAGACATTATTGATTATACCAATAATCATTATTTTTGTTTGTGCGCAGAACTATTGTGAACTCAATTATGACGGACACGGTGACCCAAACAGTGGAAACTAAGAAGGAGGTGACAGCTAAGAGTAAATATTAACTTAATTCATTTATTTTTTAGGCTGTCCACTTCATTATACACTTTCTTTAGTTAATCTATTATGCCTCAGTCAGTCATTTTGTGACAGTTTGCTGTTAAAGTTGGGTAAGCATGTCTGTTTTCTGTGTGTATGTTTGTGTGTGCATGTGTATGCACACAGAGCACGCCCCCCACATCCAGAGACGGGTGAAGATTATTGTGGAGAAGCTCGTGGATGGGGAGGTGGTGTCTGTTGACAAAACCGAGAAACTGGAGGAGGTTATCAACTGAGTGGTACAAGCACAGGATCCCCCTACAGAGTAGAAAGCCGCTGAACTGAATAATAATGAAGACTCTGACAATTCTATGCTATAGCACAACTGAAACACTTATTTTCGGTGACATGCCAGAGGAGCCCTTAAGTCATTATTGGCATTTTGACATTAGGATTTGCCCCCACTTGTGGGGCATATGGTCAAAGGAAAATGTACGGTTCGTCCACCAGGTGACACCGTTCTCTGGAACATAATCATGTTCTTTCATGTTCTTTCAAGATTAATACAGAGTATGCGCTCAGAAATTCAGAATACACAATCCAAAGAATGGAGATTCAAGCTGTCTTAGGCACTTGTGAGGACTAAGTTCTGTTCCTGTAGAGAATGACAAATGATCAGTGAGGTTTCCCAATAGACAACAGGGAAACTTTTTTTTTTTTTTTTTTTTTTGGCAGGGAGTTGTTTATTTTGGTTAAAAAAAAGCAACAACCTGTAAACACCTAGTTCCAAATGAACTGTATGCTTTAAATATACTAACAAATGCTCTATGCAGTCCAAGATTCAATATATTAAATTGAATTCATGCAGCCTGGGTGACTTTATTCAGTAGTGCTTCATTACTTTTTAGGAATATCTTCAATAATAAGACCTTTAAACTCACAGGCCCAGAGTTCTCTTGTACAAATTCTTCAGATTGTAACTATATGCCAACACAGTGGATTAGAACTCAAACTGACACTGGCATCTTAATTAGAGGGTGTGTGGTGGTGCATGCACACACGTGTCTGGTTGTGGGGCGTGGGTGTGTGTGTGTATAGCTTCAAGCAGGGGGTACCATAATTTCCACATTTAATCCTACTCTTGATTGCATAACTGGTCACATAACTTTTCCAGATCATAATCATGCAAAGAGCCTTACTTTGTTGGGGATTACACTCTGACATACATTTTGCTTTTGGCACATATGAATAAAAAGCAACAAACCTTGGGGTGGTTCATTGCATTGTTCAAAATCAGGCAAGACAGTTGTTTCAAACATACTATTAAACCTAATTTAGAATGATATTTTTTTTTAGTTGGTCATAACAGATGCAAGCACATTAATACTTTGTTTAAAAACAAACTCACTTCTAAAATATAAAACTGTTATGGAGTTTGAAAGCAAATACAAATGCTAACATTGTTTTTCTCACTGTGTTTCAGAAGCGTGAGACTGAACTAAACCCCATCACTTAAACTGTCATGAACAGACACATTTTTGGCATTACACGTTTTATTATTAATCGACCTTTAACAAAGGATAAAGTAATTTAGCAAAATGAATCAGAAGGAGCCATGCTAGAAGGAGAGTGATGAGGCCATGAGTCATATTTTTAAGACCACTGCAGGTCTGAACAGGGATATAAGAAACATTATTACCTCCAGGTGCTGCTCTCCACCATAGCCTTGTTATTAGAGGCCATAGATGATCCAGCTTCAGTGAGGAAAAGTGTATTCTGGGGTCGCACGCATTCCATGTGCTGGTTGTTTTAAAAATGAATACCTGCAATCTCAGACTAATGCATGAACTCATTCAATGTTCTTCTGTCATTCTGGTATATGCATTAAAGTTGTTCATCAGAAGGCTGGTTATTTATTATTATCTATTTTTTAAATGTATTTATCTATCTATTTAGATTGTCCAATTTTTTGAAAAGCAAATGAAATCGTGTTAAAAATGTCATTAGTGTTAGAGAAATCTGTTGGAAGCATATTAATACTTGTCTGTACTTGCTAATATACATGTAGAGTACAGGATGTACTAAAAAGTTCATATAGTCTTAAAATGTATTTTACTACATAAGCCATAAATATATTCAGTATCAACCTGCGCTTTAGTTTATTCAAGTTTATTCCGTTTATTCAGCAGAACACTACCATACTAACGTTTTCAGATAAAAATACTTAAATGCCTGTTTTCAAAGTATAGTTCCCTTTAAAGTAAATGATTAGCTGCTCATAAAAAGAGTGACTGCTAGCAGCGTAGGACTTATGAAAGCTGAAAGCTGCCAACAGTGTAACAGGCACTTCAGAGGGTGGAGCATTCTGACTGACAAGAATGTGGTGGGGGTGATAACTGGAAGGCATGATTACAGCTCTGATAGAGTCACTGCCTGAATGGTCCCAATGGATGTCTCTCAAGACCAAACAGGTAGCAAAATGCATATTTTGTAGTAATTCATGACTAAATGACTGAATTAGTTTAAGGTACCATATCAATCTATTGGGTATGCAGATGTGTACACATAACTTATTATACCAAATATTTTAAAAGCCTCTGTGATGTCATATGTTTAGATTGCATTAAATTAGATGTGCTCGTATTATACCAAAATAAGTAACAGTTAAACATAGTAATATTTAGCTACTGTGTACCCTTTCTGAGTAATTGTAGGCTTTGCAAAGATACAAAAATAAATACAAACAAATGAATAAAGCATATATTGTAGGTCACCTTTCTTTTACTGACTTGTGGTCATAACAGTTAGTAGATACTCAGGAAAGGCAGATTTTGCTGTGAGTGGATGAGTTTTTAAAAAGACCTTTACTACCTCATGGCCCAGATTTTGTCGTTCTGAGTTCATCACTCAGGTTTCAACATGACCAGACTTTAGTCAGGTCTTATACCATAGGGTCATGTGTGGCAATGTGTTTGTCCTGGAATGCTCCCCCCCCCCCCAAAAAAAAGTCACGTGGTATGGCCTCCATGATGGCATGCACCTGCACAGGGTTAACGTTGAGTGTATGTCTGTTTATTTAAACCCCTGTCAGTGTGAGCCTCATTGTTTGTCATTGTTAGTGTTGGTGTCAAATGTTAGTGTCAATGAGTGTGTAGCTACTGTTAATATAACCCAGCGTTTATGTCATTTTATGTTGTTGTTTTACTGTTTATGTGTTCCTGTCTTAGTGTTATGTGTGAGTGCTAAGAGTGTCCTTTATGTTTTATGCTATTAAATGTTTCACATCGTCAAGCGAGTCTGTGCGTCCTGCTCAACGCCCTGCAGCACCCAGGCCGTGACAGTGTTCTTTTATTTTGCTTTATCACCACAACTTTATCACCACAAATAGTCCTTAAGTCTCCAATAATTATGCATGTAGAGATGTAGTACATTTGCACTGTAAATGAAGCATCTTTGCATCATATATGTAGACTAATATGTGTTTCAAATATTTTGGAAAAATAATAAAAGATTTTGAAAGAGTAAAAGCCAGGAAATTTGGTTACATTTTCTGCATGTTTATTAACCTACAAATTCCATAAGTGTTACAGTTGTATCATGTAGTCTGAATATTATGCATCTAATAAACACACCTATAAATATTTTTGAAACACATCAAAATATTCTTTTAAGATGTTACAAATACATGCCTTTTCATTTTCTCTGTAAGTATCAACATCCTTAAACTTTGCCTTCCAAATGCCCAAGACTGGAAAAAGTGTTTTAAGAGTGTGCAATACAAAGAAGGAGCAGGCTACAGCATGTCTGTGGAGGCAGTGTGTTCCTTGAGAACACCACCACCCAGCTTATGCATATGAGATGGATGTGGAAACGTGTCCATTCTGTGATGCCAAAGGTTGGTGGATTCACCCTTTCTGTTGTATTGTCTCTGCCCCAACTACTCACTGCACACCCTGCAAGACATAGAATGATTATCAGTTGTTAGTATATATGTTATACTAACAACAGGTTCTTCCGAAAACAAGCGCTGCACTGAATGCATGAGCATAATGTTATGTCAGTTTGTGGCGAATGTCTGATGTAAACCAATAGTCT
Organism: Electrophorus electricus; assembly: GCF_041902795.1. Taxonomy (NCBI): domain Eukaryota; kingdom Metazoa; phylum Chordata; class Actinopteri; order Gymnotiformes; family Gymnotidae; genus Electrophorus; species Electrophorus electricus. The sequence continues at coordinate 263,145 of NC_137522.1, forward strand.
TCTGGAGAGGTGATAGTGAGTCACTGTTTAACCCTTTTAAAAAAGGAATTAGAGGAAATTCTGCAACGAACCAAATCTGTGCCTCTGCAGCACAGTGTTGGAAAGTGTCTCCAAAGTGTTTGCTGGAAACTTCTGGAAAGTGATCAACACATGAGACAAAAAGGGGTCTGTTCTGTGAATGCTGGTTTGGTTTGAGGTGAATGAGCCAATTTAGCAGTGTTTTAGTTTAGTGTTTATGGCTCTGGGTATAGTCCACCTCTTACTTGTCTCAGGACCATAAATATTGAGCACACAATGGTATCCAAGGCACTTTACTGAGCCGAAATACATATCACAGGATAATGCTCTTGGTCTCTGTGGTAGAAGGAATAGGCTAAAAAAGGGTTGAAACTGTGCAAATCAGAATTTGCTTTAAAGAATATGTGTCTATTTAAACCATTTGCATATGGTCATAAAGTTGAAATATTTAGTTTCACACGTATTTTGCCAGAAGAGTGTCCTGAGTGTACTGTGTTCTCACTTTCCAACCATGCTTTGGAGGTGCAAATATAATATTTCTTATTACGCTAGTGTCGCCACACACTTACATCCATGCATATCTCCTGTTAGATCCAGCTTTTGCAGGCCTCTGGAAATGAGGGTTTATGTAATTGCAAATAAATGCACTCTGAATGTTAGCTGTGGAACGTTCAGTGCCTTTTACCTTATTTGTGCACGTACCGCTGAACCTGGCAGCTCTTCTGCCTCTGGGCATGTGTTGGGTGGAGAGATGAGGTGAAAGATGTCCATTCCTGTCACAGACCCACTCCTCCTCCCTTCAGTGGGACGCCTATAAAACTCCATCCCTCCTTCTTAGTGCTGCAGTCTCTTCCTGTGCTAGGAAAGAGCCACCCTTCTCACACTCTGGCCTAGCGATGCCCACCGTTGCCACTCGTAGTTTTGTCTCCTCGAGCGGAGGCTCCTTTCGGGGCCCTAGCCTAGGAGGATCCTCCCGCATGTCCATGGCGAGTGGTGGGGGCCGCCAGATGACCGTCGCCCGGGCTGCCAGCATGTATGGGGGTTCAGGAGGATCTAATGTGCGCATATCCACTGCGGGGAGCAGTGGTGGAGCCTTTGGCTTCGGAGCTGGTGGGGGTGGGGGTGGAGGCTTTGGCTTCGGAGCTGGTGGGGGTGGAGGCTTTGGCTTCGGAGCTGGTGGAGGTGGAGGTGCAGGCTTTGGCTTCGGAGCTGGTGGCGCAGGTTTTGGTGGGGGCGATCTGGAACTTCAAGTGTCAGGCAATGAGAAAGGCACTATGCAGAACCTGAATGATCGTCTGGCATCCTATCTGGAGAAGGTGCGCTCTCTGGAAAAGGCCAATGCTGACCTGGAGCTGAAGATCAGGCAGTTTCTGGATAACAAAACCTCCCCAACTGCTCGAGATTATTCTGCATATGAGGTCACCATCCAGGAGCTCCATGGCAAGGTACCATTTCCATAACATATCTTAAGATATAGACTGGGTGAGGGAAGATTTATAATTATAACCAACAGTTGTTTATGCAATTGACTTGGAGTAAGAAAATTCAAGCAATTTATTAATTCTGACTAAATTAAGACCAGTTTCATCCAACTCTTCCACAGATCCAAGAGGCTACCAAGGACAATGGCAGTATCTACCTGAGCATTGACAATGCTAAACTGGCAGCAGATGACTTCAGAACGAAGTAGGAGTCTCTTAACAAAGATATGGTACAGGTATGTGGCACCTACTGTGTTTGTGATATACTCTGTGTTCCTGCTCAGGTATGAGAATGAATTAACCATGCGTCAGTCGGTGGAGGGAGACATTGCTGGACTGAAGCGACTCTTAGATGAGCTCACACTGGGCAGATCAGACCTGGAGGTGCAGATTGAAGGCCTTAAGGAGGAATTAATCTACCTGAAGAAAAACCATGAGGAGGTGAGCTCTGGTTGGGTCAATGCCCCACTAATGCTTTAAGCAGTCTAAAGCAATCACATTTATTTATTTTATAAATAACACTTATTATAGGTAAATGAGCATGCAAGTGTTATAAGCACACAGCAGGCACTGTAATGCCACTGTGTCATATTGAAGGTGGCCTGTGAGAAATTAATATAGGACAATACACAATCACTCTCTCACACGTGCTATGTTTCCAGGAGCTGGCAGCTTCGCGTACTCAGATGACAGGGAAAGTAAATGTGGAAGTGGCAGCAGCACCTGGGGAAGATCTGAACCGAACCCTGGAAGAGATTCGCGAGCAGTACGAAGCAGTTGCCGCTAAGAACCACCGTGACCTAGAGGCCTGGTTCCAAACAAAGGTTAAGGAATTCATGAGTCATGGCTGACACAGACTCAATCTGTCCCTTTCCTTTTCCACTGACTCCATAGGGTGGCAGCATGGCTATGCTTAAACCACCGACCTTATCCATTTATCCACTGTAGCTGTAGAACGTGGCTAACTCCAGGTGCACAAAGCTTAGCGTAAACCACCGCTTCTTTGCAGACTGAGACCCTGAACAAGGAGATGGCTGCCAGCACAGTAAATCTTGAAACGTCCAAGTCAGAAGTCACTGAGATCAGACGCACTCTGCAGGGCCTGGAGCTCGAGCTACAATCCCAACTGAGCATGGTAAGTCACAGCATCTGTGAGTTCCCTTCTAATGACACACTAGAGCATCAAGGCTTAAAATGACCTTCTCCGCTTTCAGAAAGCTTCGCTGGAGGGCACTCTAGCAGACACTGAGGCGCGCTACGCCATGAAGCTAGCTGGGTTTCAGGCTCAAGCCACAAGCTTGGAGCAGCAGATGATGGAGCTCCGAGCTGACATAGAGAGGCAAGATCAGGAGTACAAGATGTTGCTGGATATCAAAACTCGGCTGGAGATGGAGATCGCAGAGTACAGACGGCTCCTGGACGGAGAGAGTGTCAGGTAAGAGCAGCTGTTACAGGAGGGAAAATCATTTCAGTCATTTGGGCTTGCTATTAAACTACTATCATCGTGTGTTTCAGTGCCAGTGTCAGTGGTGGCGGTGGTATCCACACTTCTGTGAAGGTGAAGACCATTGTGGAAGAGATGGTAGATGGGAAGGTGGTGTCCTCCACCACAACCGAATAACTCAAAAACGCTACGCTTAACACCATAACACCTTCATTTTTACCACCAACATCCATGAGAGCAGCAGACGCGCCCTACATGTGACAAACGACACTGATATGAAAAATAAATTGTCTCTTATACAACGAATGATGCTTTTTCTTATACCTCGTCTCCATTCAAAATCAGAATCACACTGTTTGACTGCATTTATCATGATTTAAAAGAACTGGTCACAAGAATTTTTGCCTATTGCCTGTCAGTTGTCAGTCAAACAGGTTTTTGTTTTTTTTCTAAATGTAATGTCTTGTAGATCCACACTTTGCAATATACATATCTGAGCTGTAAAGAGGCTTAGGGATTAAGGAAAGAGTTTAGTACATGGTTTTTTTTTTTGTAATTGGGTGTGGTCAATAAAAGAGTCCGGGTGTGGTTGGCTTGAATTGTTAGTTTGCCAAAGATAGAGGCTAATGAAGTGTGAAAAAGGTGGAAAATCTGAAAGAAAAACTACATATGTACAGTTGCAAGAAAAATACAGTGAACCCTTTTGAATGATCTAGATTTCTGCATGAGTGTCCCCTAAACTGTGATCTTCAAGAAAAAGAAGTAGAAAAAGAAGAAGATTAGTATTAGTTCAGCAAATAACAAGTGTCCGGAGCAGCTGTGGGCATGACAGCCATTGCAGCAGTGCCAAGCTTTGACTGGATATTACATCAGATATTACATAATATCTTTTTTAACAGAGAGTAGTTTGTTGATGGTAGAGCTGCAGCCTAAACTGCTCTCTTGTGAAAAGCTGTAGGGATAATGAGTATTCTTCTTTCTCACAGTGAAAATTATTGTTATTCTACCATCACTTCTGCTTATGTATTTTAATCTTTTTCATGTATTATATCCATTGGTTACATAAGTGCCCTTAACTACTGCTAGTGTGTTTAAACTACTAAAAGAAAAAGCTTTGGAAACACTGTTAAAGTGCAATCTTAGCACTCCATTGTGCACCGCCTATGCTCATTAAAGTGTGTGCATGGAGAAATACGGCATGTTTCTCCTGCCAGTTCCAAGGTACAGGCAGCTGGCAGCACACTGACTGGCCAGAGAACATTACACCTGATGTATTATAATCACACTTACTGAGACATATGAGTGAACACTTGTGTGGAGGAAAAACTGGAAGTACAACTGTTCTGTGTTTTCCGTGTTCAGCAATGTGAGTGTGTACCATGTTCAGCACTGTGAGTGTGTACTTTGTTCAGCACTGTGAGTGTGTACCATGTTCAGCACTGTGAGTGTGTACTTTGTTCAGCACTGTGAGTGTGTACCATGTTCAGCACTGTGAGTGTGTACTGTGTTCATCACTGTGAATGTGTACCATGTTCAGCACTGTGACTGTGTACTGTGTTCATCACTGTGAATGTGTACTTTGTTCAGCACTGTGAGTGTGTACCATGTTCAGCACTGTGAGTGTGTACCATGTTCAGCACTGTGAGTGTGTACTGTGTTCAGCACTGGGTGTGTGTACCATGTTCACCACTGTGAGTGTATAATGTGTTCAGCACTGGGTGTGTGTACAGTGTTCAGCACTGTGAGTGTGTACTGTGTTCAGCACTGGGTGTGTGTACCGGGAGCATGTTCTGCATTCTGCCCTGTAAACGTGTTCCACGTTCTGCATTAAGTGTGTATATGCATATGTTTGTATACACTGTACTCTCTTCTAGAGAATGCACTTTAACTCTTTGAATTGTGATTTGCTGAACTATAAATTCTGTGCAAAGATCAGGTGTAAGATAGAAATCTGTAAAGCAAAAACACACAGTACACTAATTTAAACACTTCTACAGATTATATTTGCCTTTTGCCAGCTAAAACTAAGAAGGTTGATGAACTCGGGGCTCATAACAATATCTTTAATATACTTTCCTTAGGTAGCTACAGTTCCTCCAACTCACTGTGATTTTGTGCAAATCACAGCCTCATAGTGGCCTGATCTCCATCAAAATCTTGTTCAGGCCATGAGAGGGTGCCATGTTCACAGAGATGTGGCTGTGTGCCTGTATGTACATATGGGTGTGTGCACATGTGCATGTGCGTGTGTGTGTGCATGTGTGTGTGTGCGTGTGTGCATGCTTGTGCATGTGTGTGTATGTGTGAGTGCACATTTGTGTGTGCATGTGTGTGTGTGTGTGTGTATGTGTGTGTGTGTGTGTGTGTGTGTGCATATGCATGTGTGTGTTGTGTGTGTGTGTGTGTGTGTGTGTGTGTGTGTGTGTGTGTGTGTGTGTGTGTGTGTGTGTGTGTGCATGGGTGCGTGCATGTGCATGTGCGTGTGCATGTGTGTGTGTACATATGCATGTTTGTGTGTGTGTGTGTGTGTGTGTGTGTGTGTGTGTGTGTGTGTGTGTGTGTGTGTGTATGGGCTGGCCTCTCTGTAAAAGAGGCCCAGGTCCATAACCCTCTGGTTCAGTTAATGCATGGGAAAGCTGCAAGCAGACCACACTACAGAGGAGTGAACCTGGAAGGAAGAACATGCATGAGTCACACCTTCCGCTGCCTTGGTAACCTCGCCTCTGACGCAGAGATCTGGTGCCTCAATCACTGCTGTTCAGCTTAACCTGTATGTTTTGAGCTTACTCTATTTTTCCTATGAAACAAATAAGTGAATAAGTATAAATCTGAACTTAGAACTTTACAGTTTACAGTTTATACTTTGTGTACTAAAAAAAATTATTGCATGAGTGCATATTTGTGTTGCCATATTTTACCAATGCATTTAGTTCACTGGAAATAAAAGAGCTATATGTAATATTTCAGTTTGTCACACAAGCACTGCCTGAATCTAATACAATTCAAAAAAGCTTTTCAAGCACATGTTCTTGACTAAATTAGCTATTTTTAACAAATGTCATTGCAATTAATGTGACTGCAATTTTAATGGATAATATTTCCTTTCACAGATGGGAAAATCACTCTAAAACAGGCTAGGTGAAGAAAAAAGGCTACATAAGATGTAACAAATTGCTTGAACAAAACTTGATGAATCTTGTGCAATGCACATTCCACAGAGTCTCCATGTGTGGTTTGGTAAGGCAAATGTGCAGATGGGCACACCTTTCTCGACTTTTACACAGTGGCTGTAAGCAAGTAAGCAAGTAAATGGAAAGAAAATCATTCTTACTATTGCAATAGCCAAGCCTTTGCAGATTTCCGAAGCAAATACAAAGAGGAAAACTCATGAATAAATGTCAACAAAAAATAGTTTTTATGAAGTTTTTAAAACTTTATTATACATATACACATTGACCTGCAATGAGAACACAAACACATGCAAACTGAAAAGAAAAGACAATAAAAATGAAAAATTCATTTTTGACTTCATGCAAAGCCAAAGCTTTTCAGCCAAAGCTTCCCTCTCTGGGTGAACTGAAGAACAACTCCATCATTTGGACACAGCAGGCTCTATTGACATGGCACAAACCTGGCCTTAGCTGCCAGAATTGCCTTTTGACATTGATATGAATATTTTTATTCAAGCTGTTTTTAATATATGGCTTTTAACAATTCAAAAATGTAAAGTGCAGGGAATTTTTTTAATTCAATTTTTAAATGGAAAATTTTGATCAGAAAGTGATGTCATTTAACAATGGCCATTTAGTCAGGGGGAAAATCACTAACATCTAGTTAGATACTAATGCTCAGCTAATGCTCTGTGAATGAACCCAGGAAACAATGCATGGTTGTAGCCCAAACTCTGGGCAATGAAGTCTTGTTTTTGTATACACCCACTGCCATGCACATCTGTGGTCTCCTACAGAGATAAGGGAGAGATCCATTCACGATGGTCACTTTTGCCCTGCCCAACCTCAAATGGTCATTTCTTATCCAGGGCTGTAAATCGCTGTCCTCCCAGGAGCGGGTTCCTGTGTCTGTGATTCCTCATTGCTGTCATATGTTTAGGGGGCTTGCAGTATGTGGTTAGTTTTGATTGGTCAGTGGTGATAAACTCATGGTTAAGATAAGACTGAAGGACTCCTGAACCTGAGGGTGAGAGAGTTCTGATAGAGAAACTGGTCGAGAGCTGCTAGACTGAAGAGTTAGCTCTGCAGAAATCCAAATCTGTTTCCGTGGAAATCTTGTTTGGATCTTGGGATCTCTTCCAGTTCAGTCAAATAGTAATACAAGTAACTAATGAATTCATTGAAATACGTACACGTTAATCTCTCTAGTCATGCCAGTGCTGCAACAGGCAGCCACCCTCGAACAGCCCCGGAAATAATATGCATTTTTGTGATTCAAGTTATTTTGTATTTTTGTTATCATTATTATTTTATTTTACCTTATTTACCTTTGCATTTGTATTTAGTGGAGCCTTGTCAAGGAGTAGTGCATAAATGATAATGATTTTACTTCAGACGAACTGTATTCAATGATTAGTGACATTCACTGTGATGAGCACAATCATGTAGAATTAATGCACTAGTATTTTCTTTCATCATGGGGTATTACATCAAAATGTAACATGTTTTGAAACTCATGAACGTTATATGAGAATGTGTTTCGCCCATGGTACTATCATTTGTGCCACAGTTGTGTCTACCAAATAGATAGTTTGACAGACACAGGCTTTACACTCTGCTCCCAGTGTGCAAACTCTGTGGATGTGTAATTGTTGGGTCCAGTAGGGGTGCACTAAGTAGGGTGCTGTGTTATGTGTGTGTGTTGTTTTGCCACTAGGTGATGCTAAGCAACGGTCCTTATCTTTGTAGAATCTCAAATTATAAAAATACAGGTGAAGTTTTACTAATGCTCAACAATGAGCAGAATGGGAGTTTGAACAAAGCCTTATGTGCCCTTCTGCTAATCACCATTGTGCAGTCTACTGACTTGCATATGGTGGAATATGAAAAGGGTTTGACAGGCAAATTTTGTCAGACATAAATTTGTGACTATCCAGATTTAGTTAGGGTGTTGGTCATAAATGCGTCCTCTAACTGTCTATGGTGATATATCACTGTACAAGCAAGACAGAAAAGCTGTTAGAAGCAATATTTGCAGAATGGAGTATATGCAAAGTAAATATTGGAAGTCAAATAATATTCATGTTCCCGAAAACTTAGTAAGAGATCCAGACTTTTAAAAACATGCTCTGTTGATTTTGCTTAATTCAGAAACGTGTTTTTTTTTCTTTTCTTTTTACCTTTTAAAACATATAACATTCATTAAGCCTCCCACTCTGGTTATTCAATCTTTTCTGTCATGGGAAAGAGGTGACAGAACGATGGGTGTAGCTGAAGCTCTCTGGTTCGCTTCAGAGAGACAGTCCTAGCTTGCCTTTATCACCTTTGATCAGTTGTTTCCCAGCCCTTACAACATTTTTCACTTTATGTGCAGCCATGCACTACATACAGACCAAATGTGCTCCTTAGAAAGCCAAACTTGTGGCATTGCTACACTTCTTACGGTGGCATGTAACAGGTTCCAAACACCCAGGCTAAATAGGAAAGTCTGACACCCTCTTTGCTCACACAGGGAGCCTTGCCAGCTATGGAACAATGGCACCCTTCATTGCCTGGGCTGCACACTCATACCTGAGTGTACCTTTCACAACACAGGAACCCAGCCCAGGACTGGGTGGGGGTAGGGGGTGTACCCATCTGTCAGCAGACACTTGACAGTATGGGAACCCAGTGATATGTGGCTTCATGCCAGGTTGTCTTTTAATGCAGATTCTAACACTGGCCTGAAGCTTAAGGGCTGGGATCAGAAACATCCCATCATAAGCAATAGTATCGACTAACAAAATAACCAAGAAAATGACTGAGGAAGCAGTATGTCAGTATTGCTTTTTTCAGCTAATGTACAGAATGAGTGACAGTGGAAACTCCACAGGTGAATGTAAAGGGTAAATAATGAGCTTAATCATGTGGCTTCACAGATCTTCACATGCAAAAATGCAACAGTATATTTCTAGTGGGGATAGTGTTACAGTTCAGAGGAGCCTCCCGCTTCAGCGTTATGAGGCGCGGCTCATGAAAATGAGAATTACAGCAAGCACATAATACACTGGGCTGTTAACATGCCCCTCTGTTTTAGTTCTCTATTACTGTTGTCTCATTTGAAAACAAAAGTTGCTTAAAATATTTTGAAACTTAATCTACCAGTTTCTAATTGGAATTACATATTTACACAACTCTGATGACTTATTTGTTTTCTAAGCAGTCATTTTTAACCAAGTATTTTCTCAATCAAGTATATCACATACCTCTGTCATACAGTTTCAACATTCAACATTCAAAGAATTTGCCCTTTCCTCATCATGGTTGCCACCCAGGTGCTTGTTCAGGCTCTTGGCAGGTCTTCCTATGAGTGCCATCAGGACCTTACAGATGAACCAGAATGCTACAGCATGGCTGTTTTTCAACATTCCTAAGTTTTTCTATGTCACTCCACTATTGCTAATCTGAACTAAAGCATTTTAAAATGATTGTATTTGCACTTATTTTTTGCACCATTCAGTAAGTGGTTTAGGATTGTATATTGACACTTGGTTCTAGCAGTCTCAGTTAAGGGGTTATTTTAGATTCTAACCTATTTATGCTAGCTAAGGTTGCTTTGCGTAGATGACAGTTTTTGTAAGTTGCTCTGGATAACAGCATCTGCTAAATGTTATAAATGTAAAAGTAAATGTATTTGCAGGTAAAGCAGAAACTGGGAGAATTCAAGTCTCAAAGGTGTGGTTAAATTTCTCCTTGTAATTGGCACTGACATGGCAATTATGTGTGCTTCCATGCCTGAACAGGCCTGTCCACACAAATATTTGAAGGAACTTTCCCATTGGACAAAACTACCATTTTAGAAAATGAATGTTCCCACTGGGCAGAACTGTTTTATAAACACGCTGTGGTTCATCTAATGAGCCCTTATCACTGCTCGTGCTCACGGCTTGAACACACCTTCACACAGGGTAAAAGTGTAGAGTAGGTGGAGTAGTGTTTATACAGTGACTCATAGTTAGGTTGTAGCTAATCTTATCCACTAAGGCAGCACAAAGGCAGAATTAAGTCCCACTAGGAGTGGTATCTTAAGTTTTAGTGAGATTCCAGCTCTTGTTAGTTTTTTCTATCTTCTGTGACTGTTACAGCTTATGTTAAGCTGGCTGTAAGGTATAGCCGTGCACTTCATTAATTACAAATTCCAGAACTGAATATAAAACCCACTGGTTTGCCTAGTTTTGGATAAAGTCTGTGTTGACCATGTTCTCATTCTTTTGCTTTCATACTAGTGAAGTATAAGATTTCTGCAAAGCTGGTTTATTGTGTTCTCTCTCCCCCTCAGCTATGGGTGGTGGCCTGTGTGAGTGAAGCTTCTTTGTGTGTCTTTCAGCAGCACTCCTGGTACTGGTTGTTTTTTTGGCAAGGCAGTCATGTGATCCCTGAGAGGGAATGTAAGATCATTTCTGGACTGCAACCAGACCTTTTTCACATCTGGAACTCTACTTCAACTCAGATACCTCACTGGAGAACAATAGAACATGGAAGAAACATAAGATAAAAAAAGAATTTGGTGGTTTCTTATAAAATTTAAGCAGGTAATAAAAAACCCAAGACTGCAAATAACCTAATGTTGGTAAAAATCTGATCTGATTATATGTGGTGAACATTTCCATTAGTGTGGTATTATTGTTGGTTGACAATACTTATTTCATCTTTCAAAAGCAGATAAATACCACATTGTGCTCAATCTGAATTACTGTGTTCTGCAATACTGTGGTATGTTTTGCAAAACAAAAAACAAAAAACAACCAACCAAACAAAAACAAACAAACAAACAAAAGAAAGCCCGACACAGTTAAGATAACAAACTTTTACCAGCTCATTATAAGGGTATTTCCATTATTCAGAAATACTGAATGCATTATTCAGAAATACTGAATGCAATTCATTTGAGTTACCCATTATTCTCACCTGGGTTAGGGTGCATTAAGTTGACTGTAAACACAGTGCAGAGACTTAGATAAACGTGATCCCATTTGACCATGGCAGAGCTTAAAAGCTTCATGCCAGACATTTCACTTTTTCAGCACCTTTATCGGTGGAGCTTGTGCATACCTAAAAGCCTTAGAGCTTCACATCAGCATTAAGACTGGTCTCAGCAAGCCTCAGTATGCCATCCTGATTCTGAAGCATCTCCCTTAACCTTTGTCCTCCTACTGATCAATTACAAGCATTCATCAGTTTATCATGTGTAAACTATATGCAGAAAGAGTCTTTAGTGAACTACAGGAAATGTGAACTTTTGTATTACAAATTGTTCACGTCATGATTAAAAAAAAGCGATCCTGTCTCCACTGCAGTGTCACCCTGAAGCCTTTGATTCCAGACCACAGGTGGGTGTGACCTAAACACGGCTTTACATATAAGGTATAAAGCCTAATGCAAAGGAGCATGCAGTAACTGGGCCAGAATTCTGCAGTTGTATTGTTACAGTATGATATTATTGGACCTCACTGATAAAATGGACCAGTTGTAAAATAACTTCAGCTGAACAGAAACAATGCCTTTAACTACTTCAAAGGAACTTTTAGGAGTTTGTTTCAAATGTTTCCACAGCTCAGATACCTTAATGGAGGAAGTGTGATCCTCTAAATGTAGTCACTTCAATTTGCAGTCCTTTTCCTGCAAATAGTTTAATTCTTAGTTATACTTTGCAGCCAAAGTAATAAGAACTATAATGGTCATTAGTTTGCCATAAGTAAACATGTAGTTCAGCATAAGTGAAAGTAATGTTTCCTACCACACATTTTACTAAATAATACTCAAGACTCTCCTGATCTGAGGGGAACAAGGGAATGTTGGCATGCATACAAAACTACAAACAGACACACGAAACCTTTTTTTTTTCTCAGAAGCCTGTTTTAAACCTGCCTGTGCAGCCACATTGTATTGCTCCTTCTGTAATCTCATCTCTGAGGAGATTGGATAGGGCACACACACGCACACACACAGACACACACACACAGACACACACACACACACACACACACACACATGCACAGACACGCACACACACACACACGCACAGACACACACGCACACACACATGCACACACACACACACACGCACAGACACACACACACAGACACATACACACACACAGACACACACAGACACATACACACACACACACACACACACACACACACACACACATGCACAGACACGCACACACACACACACGCACAGACACACACGCACACACACATGCACACACACACACACACGCACACACACACACACAGACACATACACACACACACACACACACACACACACACACATACACACACAGACACACACACACACGCGCACGCACGCACACACACACACACACACACACACACACACATACACACACACACACACACACACACACACACACACGCGCATGCACGCACACACACACCCACATTCCAAAGCACTTTCCTCACTGGGGTGGACGGTCGCTTCCTCCCTCCCCCTCACAAACACACATGCAGGCTGCAGGACCCGCCCCTGGGCCCAGGCTATATGAAGGAACATCGCTGGATCCTGCTGCTCACTCCAGGACACTCCAGTTCAGAGTAACTCCTCCGAAACGGTTTTCTCCTGAGTCTTTGCAATCACCGAGTCGTCAGCATGTCTATCAGAACAACCAGTGTCAGGTCTACCAGAAGCAGCATGTATGGAAGTGGCCCCATGACCACTTCTATGATCTCCCAGCGGTCTGCACCCAAAGCCTACAGTGTTTCTGGAGTCTCCTTCAGTAGCGGTGGTGGTGGACGTATGTCCTCATCCATTTCAAGAAGCAATGCTTATGGCTTTGGTGGTGGACTGGGTGCTTCCATGGGGGGGTATGGAGGAGATTCCTTCAACCTGTCTTCTGCCTTGGACTCGGATACCGTCAGCTTGAATGAGAAGGCTACCATGCAGAACCTGAACGATCGTCTGGCCTCCTACCTGGACAAGGTGCGCTCCCTGGAAGCTGCCAATGCTAAACTGGAACTGCAGATCCGTGAGTTCTACGACAAGCAAGGACCAGTTGCCCAGAGAGACTACAGCCACTACTGGGCCACCATCAATGACCTGAAGGACAAGGTACAGTAAGGGGCAATTAGTGGGCAGCTCTTATCAGTACTCAGACATTCAAACTTATAATTATAACTCTATAATTTAATTTGGAATATTTACAGTGCATACTGATTATGTGCAGGCCAGAAACACTGAAACGCATGATTAACTTTAGAGATAATAGACCAACATAGAAAGGACTGTTTGAGAGTCTTTGGAACATTATGTGTCCCCATCCAATTTAGGGTTGGTGTTTTTAATGTCTTTGTAATGTCTTCTCAGCCAATGGCTAACCACTGATCCTGTTTTAGATCAAAACAGCAACCATCACCAATGCCAACATCCTCCTGCAGATTGACAACTCAAAGTTGGCTGCTGATGACTTCAGAACAAAGTAAGATGCGAAAAAATAAAAGTCCTGCACATTTTCTCCTTCTTAAAAATGTTATCGGTTTACATATTCACATGCATTCGGGAGGTTAAATCGGCATTAATCCCATCTCCCCAATGACCAGGTTTGAGCACGAGTTGATGATGCGCCAGTCTGTGGAGGCTGACATCGCCAACCTGCGGCGCCTGTTGGACCAGACGACCCTGACTAAAGCTGACCTGGAGATGCAGATTGAAGGTCTGCAGGATGAACTGGCCTACCTGAAGAAGAACCATGAGGAGGTTGGTAGCATTGTCATCATCTACTGAAACTGCACCAAACCGGGTCACATATGCTTGACTGGAAAAAAAAAAAGTACAAAACCAGTGAGGTGATTTGTAATGTATATGAACTGGTTCAACTTGGCAGTAGTTGAAGTACAATGACACGTGCCAAGAATCAGGCTGATATACTGAAAAAAAAAAGCCTTTCTAAAATTCTTTCTAAAAATCTATCTCCATATTTGGTGGCAGATCTATTTTCAGAATTTTTTGCAAAAGAGAAACAGGAATGAAGTCATGAGACTTTATCCATTCAAAGCGGCGTGCATGTGTCTGTAGGAACTGGCAGCTCTAAGAACACAGTTGTCCGGTACCGTGAATGTGGAGGTGGACGCTGCTCCTCAGCAGGACCTGAATAAAATTCTGGAGGATATGCGCTCTCAGTACGAGAGCATAACGGAAAAACACCGCAGAGAGCAAGAGGCCTGGTTCAATGAGCAGGTGAGGTGGATGTACCCTGTTTTCTGAAGCCCATTTTACAGTACTCGATCCTCATCTTCCACTTTTCATGTCATTCAAACAATTCTAAACCCAAAGCCAATACACTAAAATATTAAAAGACACTAAGTACTGTTTATGGTGATTATGAGAATATGAATAAAAGAAAGCCTCATGTATGTGTTTGCTTCTCTCCCAGTCTGCAGCACTGACTGTAGAGGTGGCCGCCAACACAGAGACCATCCAGACATCCAAAACTGAACTCACAGACTTGAGACGAACTTTGCAGGGCCTGGAGATAGAACTTCAGTCGCAGCTGAGCATGGTGAGAAAGGGAAGCCTGCAGAGAGGATGGGAACAAAGGAGGCAGGAAGGAGGGTGGAGGTCAGGGAGCGTATGTGGAGATTTGAACAAAATCCATCTGTTATGTAAGAGCGAAACAAGAGAAGGGGGGAGTATGAAGCAACCGGTGGGAGGAGGGTGATCAGAGCTAGACAGGGTGGTTGGGGAAAGAAGAGATACCAAGGCAAAGTTCACCATCAGATCCCAGAGAGACACACTCAGGCGGAAAAGAACGTGGAGAAGACATTATGTGGTAAAAGCAAAATGATCTTCTGAACTGTTTTGACACATGAGTGTGGACCTGCACGTCCTTGGTGTAGTTCTGCTACAAAAAAAAAAATCTCTATCCACATGTAAAATCTTGCTGGACTGTTCAAAAGGACCTTTGGATCTAGCCAGAGTCCTAAACCAGGTCAGCGCCAGATTAAATGCTGACACAAAAGACTGAGAGCAGTGTTACTGAGATGAAAAAGATAAATATTATGAGTAATCCTTTAAGTATAAGAGCAGGAAGGTCATGTTCAACCAATGAATTAACCCATAATAAATGGAAATAGAGAACAATTTAGAGTACCAAAGTGTTATTTGCCTTTCTGTATCTTAACATCCAGACTTCCTGTCCAAAGTCATGGAAAGTACAATACATGCTTAATTTTCCCATAACCCCTCTATCTTTTATTTACAGAAAGCAGCGCTGGAGAACACATTAGCTGAGACAGAGGCTCGCTACAGTAATATGCTAGCAGGCTTCCAGAATCAAATCCACATTCTAGAGGGAGAGATATCCCAGGTCAGGGCCAGCATCGAGCAGCAGCGGCAGGAATACACCATGCTTCTGGACATCAAGACTCGTCTGGAGAAGGAAATCAGTGTCTACAGGAGCCTTCTGGAAAAGGAGGAGACCAGGTAGAGACACTCAAACATATGTCCCTAAACAACTTTCTAAACACAACATGTGTTACTGGACAGTATTACATCCAGTGCAGTTGACCCTTTATGTTCTAAAGATTAATCACATATTTTCTTTTTCCTTTTTTTAGGAATCCCAGCACAGGTAATTATCAATTCTTATCATTGCAGATGTAGGACTAGAACTAAGATGGTTGTTTATAGATTTGGGAGCAAATTTAAATGGATCTGTCAATTCTTTTCCAGGTGGCTCCACCACCACCTCCACCACCACCGTGTCTAAAACAGTGCGTGTCAGCTAGACGTAGCACGCGACAGTCTGACACACTCACACAGTACAAGGCTCCTGTATGTCAACGACAAAATGAGTAAAGCAAGCAAAAAAAGGCATTGTTATAAAATCTAGGAAATAAATGCTGACAGTTGATAATGAAGAAAAGCATCTCGTTACTGCGTGTGAGAAACCTGTCTCTGAAAATAAAGCTTCTGGAAACAATGTACCTCTTCTGGCTCTCCAATTATTGCAGTGAGCTCTTATTTCATCCTGGCACACAGATCATTTCACATACACATCAAAACTAAAATAAATAGAATATTGCAGACAACACACTAGAGCTATGGATAATTAAAGCTATGGATAATTAAAACCTTCTGGCAAGTTATTTATCTTTTATTTTAATAGTTGAGGCACATTTACTGAAATCACAGAACTAGACACACACACACACACACACACACACACACACTCACACACACACACACACTCACACTCACACACACACACACACACACACACTCACACACACACACACACACACACACACACACACACACACTCACACACACACACTCACACACACACACACACACACACACACACACTCACACACACACACTCACACACACACACACACACACACACACACACACAAAAGGCTTGCAGTCATTTTATTAGTCACGAATTCTGCTCAGCTTGTGCCAGTCTGTTCCACAACTAAGGCACTAAGGCAACGTTGCAACACACTGGAGGCAGCTGTTACACCACCCTCCCTCTGCAACCCTCATCTCAACACACTGCAACACGCTGGAGTTGGCTGTTACACCACCCTACCTCTGCAACCCCTCTTCACCCCATATGATGTTGCCAGGAGACAGTTTCATCACAAAAAACACTGAGCAGGAAAGCAAAGGTTATGTTTTTAAAAGCGCCAGGCCTTTGTTTACCATATGCCTCTATCAGCAATGCCCTTTGTCCCCAATAAAAGGTTACGCTTAAATGGAAAAAGAATGCAACAGATATTAAAGTGTATGAAAATGGGTGAGAGAAAGAAAGGAGAATATGTCTATGTCTTCATTTTTTATCTGCATCTGTGACTTACAGAATTCAGAAAGCAAATATGTATAAGCATATGAATATGCGATGTTAAATCTTATGCATTTATTATTTAACTTAAAATTCATGGCATTTAAGTATTCTTATACATAGGCCATCTGACATTAATATTTTTCTTTCTATAGTTTTAGGCACTGCACTAAATTACATTATGGGTAAAGTTTAAGCTAACCATTACTAAACCAATCCCATTCATGTTCTAATTGAACAAAGCTATGGAGAATGCATATTTTCTTAACAAACCTTTACCTGAATAATACCATACCTACCAAAATCTATGTGTCTGTACTTTTATTGGTGGCCTAGGTGTGACTGTGTAAACAGGGACAGACATTTTAAGTGTGTTTCTCAGTGAAAGTTCCTTCAAGTAACTACAGTGGCAATTTTGACAAACCTCAAACATCATCTACAAAGAGAGAATAAATCAGGTAGTCCGGCGATTACATTTTAAGCAGGGTGTGGCTGATACTTCCTGTTTAGGACAATTCATAGAATACAAACTATAACTGAAAATACAAATACAACAACATTAAACTTTTCTGTGTTAATAATCAATTATTCAAGGAAAAGATTTTAAAGAGACATAAAAAGTAGAAATATTCTTAGAGTTTTAAGGTGAGTGCAAGTGAGCAATCTGCAGGGTGGGGGATTAGTCATCTAAACAACCACTGAATAAAGGAGTTTTGGTGCTTTGAAACTTTGGAACAATTGCCAAACTCTCATTTTTTGAAGGCTAAAAATCATACTTCAGTCAAGATTTTAATTTCAGTCAAAATGTTCATCAGGCCACAGTTCTATATGGGTTTTTTGTTGCATTTTCTGTAATTGTTGCAGAACATGACTGATTTGTGTTGCCTGAACATAGCTGGTAGAGCTTCAAGTATCACACTTCCTAAACTGAGAGGGAGGGTTGATTAATGTGAATGTTAATTCCCTTCCCTCGTTCATGCCCTTATTTGTTCTGTTTTCATTCTTTCTTCTAAAAGTGCTCACATTTTGTGTTGTTTTAAGCTTAGGGTATGTCATTATTTGTATTTCCTCCCCTGTGCTGAGTTTATCCTGGCTCATATCATAGCTTGTTTTCTGTAAGCTCTGCATTCTGACTTTGGGTGCGGTACTATATTGGCACTGTATAAATTAAGTTCTGGTGTCAAAATAAATTTGAAAATTCATCTGCACTGCAGATGGAACCCCACTCTTCTCTGCCCCATGTGTAAATCACACCTGCATGCAAAATTCATTACGTTCCAAACATTATGATAACCTATGCCTTTATCGCTTGTTGATTAATTTAAAATATTAATTAATTAATTAAAAATCTTAGCTCACATGTCAAAAGCAGGAAATCAGTTGTCAGTTTTTTGTGTTTATGGTTTCACTTATTTAACAATTTTAAAATTTATGCTATGTTCTGTTGACCATTGAAATTTATTTTAGGCTAAAGCGCACTTCATGGAATTGCTAGAAGAAATCCACAGACCTAGTATTAAAATTTCTATCAGAGTTTACAAAATGGCATGATTATAATCATAATCCTAATAAGCATACATAGGCTCTTTTGAGTAGTTAGTTGGGTAGTTCTAAGAAGTCAAATTTCTTGTATTTGTATATAATGTTTTTATTAAAACAGACCTTCTCCCTTGTATAAACATTACACAATATCTTTCTGTTCTACTTGTCTGTAGATGTTTACAGATAAACTGCTTGAAATAAATGCCTCTATTTGAAGTATGCGCCTGATTTGAATAATTGGTCACACCACTGCAACCTCAAAGACCTGAGCTCCTGCGCTCGAAATACAAGGTGCATGTTCAGACTTGTCAGAGTGGCAGTGTCGAAAATTTTGGGGTTCCCTTAAAATCAAGATTTTAAATAAATAATATGAAAACAATTAAATGCAGTATGAATAGGCGTATAGCCTAAAAAATTTACTATCGCTAAAATTTGCTTGACAGCTTCTGAAATACGTGGTTATCTTATTAGTTCTTGCTCATTTCTTTTGTTACAGGTTCCTTTGCGAACCCAATTCTCAGCTATTTTTAACTGAATTACAGAAATTACACTACATATAAAAACTCTTCGGTCAAGTTAAGTAAGAAAAGCCCGAACCCCGCGGCGAAAGCAACGCAGAGCGGGACGTTTTAAACGTTGTGCACGCGGTGTGCCCTCTGGTGGGCAAATGAAGAATTACACCGGCTAAGGGTTTCTTACATAGCGTGCCCTCTGGTGGTTGTTAATAAAATTAGGTTTGAGAAATATACTTCAGGGAATGACCGCCTGTTTTAATATGAATGTGGATTTTTTTTGTACATTGAAACATTCTTCCAAAACATCTACATATTTGTTCAAACAACACACATCAACTAAAACAATTTAACAGTGTTACATTGAAGCCCAGTAATAAAGTAGACTATATCATGAATGTAAAATTAGTTGCTCCTTTAACCAATGTTGAAATAAGCCCTGCTGGCATGTAAAAAAAATAAAAAATCAGGTCACATTTATGGCCTGCACCTTACAGGCAATAATGAGAAAGTAGCATCGTGCCAATAATATTAACTAGGAATTAAGCTGTATCCAGTTTAATGACCAAAACCTTAAGTAGCACAATCACATATATGTGGTAGTGAAAACCCCACTGAGAACATGAGGACCAAAACCGGAACTCGAAAGCGCTGCCCGTTAAAGTTTGTTCATGACCTTATAGTCAGGTCACGTTTATATCTATTTCTGTATTCAACTTACGCTTGTCAAGTAATTAGCATTTATTATACGACTCGGGTGTGTTGGAAAAAGAAAGAAACGCATCAATTTTATTGAATCCTTGCAATTTATTTTAGGATAAAGCACACTTCATAAGGAATTGCTTGAAGGAGTTCATAGAACTGTTATTAAATTAGGTCCAGAATGATGCGATTGTAATACCCAATTATCTTACAAAAGAGCTTTTTATTTTACTTGCACAAGAAAGTCTGTTTAAATAATAAAAATATCTTACATGGGATCTTAAATGTTTCTTAGAAGCAAGGCCGTAGTCACATTACACATTTACATATTTATTCCACTCACGTTCTTTGCGCAATGATAGGAGCTGTTAATGTTCCCATCTGTTGTTGATGGGACACTTATTATTGTAACACCTACCACTGCTAACGTGTCTGACCTGCAGGAAAAGGTAACGTTAATATCAATACAGCATTGTGCGCTGAGACTAATTGTAGAAATAAATAAAATTTTACTCAGAAGTGTCAGTAATTGTATGAAGTGGAAACAAGCATTTTTGGTGAAAATGGGCCAATTTGCGAATGCTATATCAATCAACCATGACTACTGACGTTAGCAACCATAGTTAAGGTACCTGGAAGGTTAATTAGCCACACTTTCATGCAGCGTCCAACAGTAGTCATGGGCATATTCAGATAACATTAATGTATATATTGCGTTATATTTGTTAGAAATACTACGTGAAGTCTTACGTGAAGTAATGTGTCAGTCCTTTTAGTGATGCGCATAAACATGTGGAGAGAGGCAGCTTTAATTTACTGTAATTTCGTATAATGTCCTGTGTATCTGTACCTGCTTGGGCAATCTTAGAAAAAGGAAAAGTAACTGTGAATAAATGAGTACTAGTCAGATGATATAAGTATAGAAGAGAGTTGTACAAGAACTGAGTCAGTGTTTCCTAACATAATAAATACCAATCATAACATATTGAATAATGTGTTGAACTGAGTCAGTGTTTCCTAACATAATAAATACCAATCATAACATATTGAATAATGTGTTGACAATAAGAAATTGACAGTAATCTATTCCTGAACAACATGGCAGGACATACCAGTTGTTTACTGGGGGGGAATGATACGCAGTGAGTGAGAAAAGGAGCAGATACTGATAGTTAAGACCAAGAAATGATGGTAAGGAAAATATAATAATAATACATTAAAAACAAATATGAACCTTAAAGAAAAGCCATAATTTAAAATGAAAAAGTCATTAAAACTAATGAAGTACTCCCCCAGTGTATGTGGGGTGGGTTAATTAATAAAACAATTAAGTACATAACTAAAAAAAGTGAGAGGAGAATAGATGACTAGAGAGGAGAAGAAGTACCAGAGGAGAGGAAGAATGACATGGAGAGGAGAGGAGATTAGAATATAGGGGAGGAGAGAGGAGAGGGGAGGGGAGGTGACTGGAGAGGAGATTAGAATATAGGGGAGGAGAGGGGAGGGGAGGTGACTGGAGAGGAGATTAGAATATAGGGGAGGAGAGAGGAGAGGGGAGGGGAGGTGACTGGAGAGGAGATTAGAATATAGGGGAGGAGAGAGGAGAGGGGAGGGGAGGTGACTGGAGAGGATATTAGAATATAGGGGAGGAGAGAGGAGAGGGGAGGGGAGGTGACTGGAAAGGAGATTAGAATATAGGGGAGGAGAGAGGAGAGGGGAGGGGAGGTGACTGGAGAGGAGATTAGAATATAGGGGAGGAGAGGGGAGGGGAGGTGACTGGAGAGGATATTAGAATATAGGAGAGGAGAGAGGAGGAGAGGAAGGGGGGTTGGTGAGGAGAAAATAAGTCAAGAGGTTAAAATGAGAGAGCAGATGTCCCTGATGCCCTCACAGGTGTACTTGTTAGAAAATAAAAACAACTTGCTAAACATTG
This sequence comes from Electrophorus electricus, assembly GCF_041902795.1. Taxonomy (NCBI): domain Eukaryota; kingdom Metazoa; phylum Chordata; class Actinopteri; order Gymnotiformes; family Gymnotidae; genus Electrophorus; species Electrophorus electricus. The sequence goes on from NC_137522.1 coordinate 284,800, forward strand.
GTCACAATATCTGGACTTGTCTTTCCATTAGAATACATAGATTTATGGTTATATTAGTATCGTTATATTTTACCAGTCACTTAATAATAATAATAATAATAATAATAATAATTTCATCTGGTGAGTTAGTGAATGCCCTGCCCTGGGCAGATCTGGTCCCCCAACTGTTCAGTTCATAGCTACAGCCTTGCTTAGAGGTCAAGTCTCTTGCATTTGTATATAACAATATAATTTTTATGTAACAATATTTTTAATTTAAACAGACTTTCTTGTGCAAAAAAGTATTAGGCTTATTAATGTAATATTTTTCTGTTCTATTTTTTAAAATGTTTTGAATGAACTGTTTTAAATAAACGGTTGTAATCGACGCTCGCCCCTGATAGTGATGTGTGGAAGAAGATCTGAGAATCGTTACAGCCTGATATATTGGACTATGTGATCAGCGCCTACCCTCGGAGAACACATGACGAGCTGGAATATAGGGTGCAGTTTCATTTTTATCCTAGGGGAGGCAGTGTCGTGCTAACGGACATTTGCATGGCATTAATGGCAAAGAAATAAAGGCAAAAATATTCACTCGTTCAGTTACCGATATTTAAGGTAAAATCTAATATTTAAATGGTTGGATTTAAATGGTTGCATTGAGATTATTGCAGTACAATAATTAGTTGGTGTGATTAAACTATAGTCGAAGACTTTAACTATTACATCTCGGCTATATGAAGGCTTGACGAATTAAGCCTATAGAAACTCCACTATAATTTAAGTGAGATAAATAAGTTGAAAGCAATCTAAGTAAGAAAAGACTGGGTCCCGTTGTATTACACAGGCTGCACTGCAGCGTCTATTCACAGGCGCGATCCCACTACTGATCGGCACGGGGGCTTTGACCTGCTCCGTTTCCGACCTGGGCCGGTTCACCCCTCCTTAGATGACCTGGTGGTCCCAAGCTCCCTCAGGAGCACCATATCGATACCGAACTTAGTGCGGACACCCGATCGGCATAGCCCGCTACAGCCCAGAACCCCTGAGCTCAAACGGTCCGCCAGCCTCAGCCTCCCAGTAGCTTGGATTACAGGCGTACGCCACCGCGCCCGGCGAAAGCAAAGCACATCTATACATCATTTGAACGTTGTACACGCAGTGTCTGGTGGACAAAGGAGGAATTACAGTGACTAAGGGTTTCTTATTTAGTGTGCCCTCTGGTGGTTGCTAATAAATTTAGGTCTGAGAAATATACTTCAGGGAATGACCGCCTTTTTTAATATGAATGTGGATTTTCTTTTACATTGAAATGTCTTTCCACAACATCCAAATATTTGTTCAAATAATACACTCTAAAATAAAATTAACAGTGTTACATTGAAGCACAGTAGTAAAGTATATAATAAATGTAAAATTATATGCTGCTTTAAAAATATTATGAAGACCTGCTGGCATGTTAAAAAAAACTACTTAACGTTTATGAACTGTGCTTTACAGGCAATAAAGAGAACGTGACATTGTGCCAATAATATTAACTAGGAATGAAACAGAAATAGCACCCTCTATGGAATAAATCTGTATCCAGTTTAATTATTAAAACTTTAAGTAGCACTACCACATATGTGATCATGAGTTTTTTTTAACTTTTTTTTTTTTTTTTTTTTTTTTACTATTAAAATGAAATCTCCACAATGTCCTTCCGCGTGCTCCGTAGGTTTTATCATTTGTTACAGGTGCGATAAGAAAAGGTGTTGCGTTTAGGACATGGACTGTAGACAAAGGTACGGGGACCTCACCTGACACGACAAGGGTACGCGGACCTCACCTGATACGGCAGGTGGCGCTCATCGTCTCGGGTTCGTAACGGACCGGTAAGTCTACAGAAGAAGAGCGAGGAGCTTCACGTTAGGGACTGTGTTTTTACTTGGCGTTAACCGTGCACAGTGGTTTACGTTTGACAATGCATCGGTAAGATATTTTCGTTAACTAACAATGTAATGGAGTTGTGAACGATAATGCTGTTTAACAGTTGCTGTGGTTGTGAGCATCACGTTACTAGCCAGTAACGGAATGTCTTCCTGGCTAGTTAGTCAGCTAGCCAACGCGAGCTACCTGACTAGTTACGACTATTTTCTCTTCATTTAGCTCCTAGCTCTCTAAATACCTTTAAAGTTAGTGAATAGATTTGGAGATGTTGGTAACTGTGCTGCCAAGCAGTAACTTCTTGAAGTATAACAGTGGGCACTACTTTGAGTTTCCAAACCCGTAGCTAGCTAAGCTAGGTTAACCTAGCTAATAGCAGTTTGCTGTTTTAGCAAGCTTTAGTTTATTTAAATATATACAACGTTGGTTAGGGTTCTCAGCTATCTGGATAGCTAACTACACGTTTCTCAACGTACGTCTAAAATATGTAAAGCACTCATTCGTAGCCTCCTTCTCACTTGCAAGTTAGTCAGGTATTTTTAGACCTCTCAGTCCCAAACTGAGGGGTCAGTCTGAGCTCCCATGTAGTGTCAGCTTACAGCCCAACTTCTCAGAGGGAGGTGTAATGGAAAGCCCATCGCTCGGGTCCAATAAGACGAAATTCACGTCATCCCTTTAATGTTTGGGAAATATGACAGAAAGTAACCTTTTTTTTTTTTTTTTTTTTTTTTTTTTTGTTGCCATAAGCAGTAATTCTCTTACTCTTACAGGCAGGTCACAGATGTGTTTGGCGGGTGACAGCAGTGACCATGGTGCCAGGCTTGTGTGTCCTGTTATTGCTGGTACTCTTCTCCCAGGTCAGAGGTTTCTACCATGCTTCTGAGGAGGTCTCCGTGCCTGAAGAATGGGTCCTGCTTCACGTCGTCCAGGGCCACGTTGGTGCCGGCAACTACAGTTACCTGCGTCTCAATCACGATGGCCGCATCGTCCTGTATATGCATAGCCTCAAGGGAGATGCTGACCTTTATGTGTCTGATAAGACACTGCGACCAGACTTTGACACGTATAAACTTCAGTCAGCCACCTGTGGCTATGATGTAGTGGTGGTTCCAGGGGACTTTGTCAGACCTGTGGGCATTGGAATCTATGGACACCCTTCTCACCTGGAGAGTGAATTTGAGATGAAGGTGTTTTATGATCAGACAGCTTTGGCAGAGGACCTATTTCACAAGGAATTTTATTCTTCCGAGGACAGTCCTGGGCAGCCCAAATACCCACAGCAGGGTCCGGAGGAAGCGTTGGAGGAGGAGGAGTCCATTTTCTGGACAATCCTTATTGGGATCCTTAAAATAATACTTGAAATTTTGTTTTGATTATGATGTGATTGTTGCCATAGTAACTTTGTCATCAGAATTTCCGTTTTAGGCAAAAAAAGGCACTGAAATGTGGTCAAATTACTGACATAACAGTGAAGAAAAGATTTATACAAAGGCTATATACCTATATATAGAGAGAGAGAGACTCCACCATTTCTTTTTCTGTCTCTCTTTGTTTATTTTCCTTTTTCTTCTGCTGTCTTAATCTAGACATGATACACCAGAGGTTTAAATGAACCATGATCATCTCTCCCTGCTGGTGTTTTCTTTCATACAAATGCAAATTTTACTTAATTGATTGCATATCTACAAATCCAGTTCTTTTTTGTATTGGAGGAGTTTGTGATATATTAATTTTCAGCAGTGTTCTATATTGTGCTCTTTTTTTTTTTTTGCCAATTTCTGATGTAATGAATAATTTTGAATCTGCTGGAGTTCTGAGCACTATGCAATTGTAGAAATAATGTTTTGGTTAGGAATACACAGCTGTGCCTTTTGTAAGTCCTTTCAATGAGAAATTGAAAGGAATACTCTCATGCAACTGTAACGTTTGTAACATTTTGAAAATAAAGGTAATCAATTGTGAAAACTGCAACATCTTTCAACCAACTTTTGTCCTCTGCTCACATTCTGTGAAGTAAGCCTTTTGCTGAGTTTATTAAATGAAACGACTGGTCACTTTACAATGGTTTTACCTTTTTAAAAAATATTTTGTTCGCACCATTTAAAATACTGTAGTCTAAATGTATATTTAGCTTCATTCACTATTTGTGTGGTTTGCGCTGAATGTTTGTGTAAACCGGTGACATTTATGTGAACTCCAGAGTTGTGTGCGTCTATAATGCAGTGGCCAAAACAGGGTCTTACGTCATATGTAGCGGACGGAAACGAGCCCTCCTACGACCTTCCGCCTGGACGTTTAGCAGTAACGTTGCATGTGGTGATTATGGGTTCAGTGATTTAACTTTATTTTATGCACAATCATGCTTCGATCTGCGTTAGCAAGATGTGGAAGTGACACAATTAAACGCGTAAGTAAGCAAGCAACCACGCAAACATTTACCGGATTTAACTGTGCTAATGCTAATGCTACACTACAATTGTCCAACGCTAGCTAACAGCAACGTATGATTTTTAAAATGGAGTAAACTAAACGCCATTAGTAGTTTGGCTAAATACGGTGACTGTGTTCCTGAATCAGTTGGTCTCATCTTTGTCCGGAGAATCCGGCCTTCCGGCAAACTTACGACTTCCACCAAATTTAATTGGGGCTCCACGAGAAAGTAAGTTACTCAGTTCATGTTATAATGAGTCCTTTAGTATGTGTTTGCCGTTGAGTTGCTCTGGTGTTGCTGTTTTTGTTTGCTGTCCTTGTTCATCGCCCCCATTAAATAGCAGAGAGTTACTGGGGTTTTTTAAATGATTTTCAAGGTTTAATGTGGTTGAAAACAATATCAGTTTGGATGTTTATGCGGTCTGCTGTCCTCCACTCTTCTCTTCAGAGAGAGCTCCTCCGACCACCTCGGACCTTCCAGTGTTACGCAAATGTGAGGCTGATATTCCAGCTCATCGCACACCAACTCGGACGTGGTTGGAATCTCTAATAAGTCGTGACAGTGAACATCTAGGTGTTGTTGACCTCCACCCTGATGTCTTTTCTGTTCCTGTGAGGTAAAGCAGGCTATTATACCCTTTACTGATCTTTGCAGCGATATGCAGAAATGAGTTATGATTACAATTATGATTTACAGCAATAACGTACATAGATTTGCAAAGGTTTACAGCTCAAGTAAGGTGTTATCATTCATGTGCTCTTCTTTGTCTCCTGATATGTAAAAGTGCTTTGAACTACAGTCACTGTAAGAAAAGTGCAATATAAATAAATTATTATTTTGTGGCACAACCACAATTATATTTTAAAGATGCTACTTATAGAGGACCTGGTAGATATAAACAATATTTTCTTATAGTTGGACAAATTGCTTGAACCTAGAGGGATTTTGTTTAAAATCTAGGCTTGTGTTTGTGTGTGTATGTATATGTATATGTATATGTATATATATATATATATATATATATATATATATATATATAAATATAAATTATGCGTTTTAGAAAACAAATATATAATATGTATGTATATATGTGTAAAATATGGCTTTTGTTTATTTGATTCTCTTGCTCCATTTCATCTATAAGACTCGACATACTCCATGCTGTGGAGGTCTGGCAAAGAAATTTCAAGAGAATTGTAAGTAGCTTTAAAATAATAATGTAATTCTGAATGAGTTCCTACAAGTATGGGATGACTTAATTCATATGTATACACTATATGGCCAAACATATGTGGGCACCTGACAGACACCTGTGTGGCCTTGCTGCCTGTCCCATTACATGGGCATTAATATGAAGCTGGTCCCTATATTGCAGCTGTAACAGTCCCTACTTTTCCGGGGAGGTTTACCACAGGAGTTTGGAGTGTCTGGGAATTTGTGCCTAGTCAGTCAGTGAAGGGGTTGTGAAGTCAGTCACTGATGTTGGACAAGAAGGCATGGCTCACTGCCAACCTTCTAGTTCATCCTAAAGGTGTTCCTTGAGGTTGAGGTCAGTGCTCTCTGCTAGTTTCCACAGATCCTCTATGTCTTTATGGACCTTGCTTTGTGCAGTCATGCTCCAACAGGAAACAGCCTTCCCCAAACTGTTGCCACATACATGAAAGAATGTAATTGTTTTAAAAGGTAATTTCATGGTGCAAAACTGCCCCAGACAGTTATTCTTTCTCCAACAAACTTTACTGTTGTCACTTTGCATTGCAGTCGGTAGTCATCTGCATCGTCCAGACCAGCATTATCCATTATATAGGAATGCTTTACAACACTCCAGCCAATGCTTTGTACATGGTGATCTTGGAGCAGCTGCACACAAGGCTGTTATGAAAACCCACTTCTTGAAGCTCCCAAAGCACAGTTCATGTGCTGATGTAGCTTATAGATTCGGTTTGGAACTCTGTAATAAGTGAATGAACTGTTTATTAACCTCCAGAGCCATGCCAAGGTGAAGACCAGGGCAGAGGTTAGTGGGGGAGGCAGGAAACCATGGAGACAGAAGGGAAGTGGACGCGCTCGGCACGGAAGCATCCGCTCGCCGTTATGGAGAGGAGGTGAGATTGTCCTGCAATAAATGTATAGACCCAAATATATACTGCCATTCAGCATTGGAGCTTGATGCCTGGTATTTTATGTAATCAGCCATGCTGATGTGTACAGCTAAAGGACCTCTGGAATCCATGAGTATTTGAATCTGAGCTCCCTGTTTTAGGTGGCATTGCTCATGGCCCAAGAGGACCAACCAGCTACTATTACATGCTACCCATGAAGGTGCGTGTACAAGGACTCAAAATAGCACTGACCTCCAAACTGACTCAGGTAAGTAAAGACTCATCTCCAACAAGGAAAAACTGACAATATAATTGTGATTAAAATTAATTTCCACTGGTTTCATTTCACATCAAACCTTGATACTGTTCCCTCCACAAGTAGTGGAAAACTATGCTTAGTTAGGTACTGTAAGTAGAATTCTGCCTTAAACTCTGTGTAGCTGTATATGCTATAGTCTAAACATGTTTATTCCCTTTAGGATTATCTTCATATTGTTGACTCATTAGAGATTCCCACACCAGATGCTCACTATCTACAGGACCTCATGAAACACAGACAGTGGGGGGACTCAGTCCTGATTGTGGATGTGTGAGTATATCCAACTTATATCTTGCCACAATATGCTGGTTATTTCTGTTACTTCTGTTTTCTTAGTCTCGTGACTTGCCCAAAACATCAGCTTCATACTATTTTTTTTTTCTTGGTTTTCTTCAGAGGGGAAGAATTTCCCCAGAACATTCTCCAAGCCACAGCAAGTCTGAAGACTGTGAATATAATTCCAGCAATAGGTAAGCTCATCCTTACGTTACAGTAAACATGCCTACAATGTCAGACTCTCACTTAAATTATCATCTAAAATTCCTCTCACTTTACAGGTCTGAATGTACACAGCATGCTGAAACATGAAAGTCTGGTCCTCACTCTGGAGGCGGTGAAATTTCTAGAGAAGAAGCTACTGTGGCATGATTGCAGGTTCACTCCTCTGTACCCTTTTAAACTCCCCTACAGTGACCTGCCATGAACTCAATGTATTAAAAAAGATTTATTTCATAAACTGGTGATCTGCCATTCATTCCATTCATACAGTTCACAGGCAGTTAAAACATATAATAAATAAAAACCTTCACCATGTAGGGACAACTAATGATGATGCATTCAGTCAAAGTCTCATCAAGGGTAGGTGATCTTTGTTGGAATGATACCATTTGCCAAGTCATGTCGAATCTCCCATCTTAAGGCGGAACGTTTCTTAGCTGTGGGTACCACATAATTGTTGGGGATGTATGTTCTCTGAGGCTTTGGCTGCAAGTACAAAGTGATTTCTCAACAGTACAAAAAAATTAAAACTATGTATACAGTGCAGATAAAGTAGAATTCTTTGATAGGTATGTAATGTAAGTGACTTGCTTACTGGTGGAGGCTGGTACATCAGTTGTTCCTAAGGACAAGAAATAAACAGCAGACTTGTTAATCCAATACTGTGTGTGTATTCTATATACAGTACAGGAGTGCAGAGTCAGAACACAGGTTAGAAGTTTTGGCGGAGTTAAATACGTAGGCTAGGAAGTACTGTACCCTGATGGCCCAGTGCAGCTCCTTCCTGCTCCTCTCTCCAGGAGCCTTGAACAACTCCCAATCCTGCTTATACTGGAAATACCTGATACAAAGGGAGAGTATAGGGCTTTGAGGACCAAGTGAGAATACTTGGGTGTTGAAACTCTCTTTGTAAAAGCTAAACAAATAAAAAGGTCTCCCTAATCACTGCATTGCGTTTCAGACACTATAAGGAGCAAAGAAGCATTTCAAACATCTTACTTTGCTACAGGATCATTTTTTTTCAAGTTTCTTGTATGTGGGTGATCCATAACTGGGCGAATAACTGAAGAGAAAATTGCGGGCTCGTTAGTATGCCTAGCAGAAAAATTACTTACGTTTTTAATCAACTAGTCAACATTGTATTACCTTACTCACAACCTGAGCAGAAATAAAAACTAGTCATGAGTGCAGCTCTTTTAAGAATTCCAAAGTTCATTTTTCTGTCCAAACATTTTGCCCCAGTTAATGCATTCATTCAATAATAAATCCAGAATTAGAATCGTCATCCTCAGCTAATTACTGGAAAACTTCAAATTAGACTACAAATTAGGTACCTGATCCCATAGAAGTGTATGCAAGAGCAACAGTGTAGAAAATCTTACAGGATTTGGGGCGCGGTCGGATGTCACTCTCACTGCGTGATCTTGTCTGCATTGTTAAAGGATTAAAACAGAAAAACAATCAATCATCAGAAGTGCAACTATGTCTAATGCAAGCCAAAGAAAACCTGGAAAAGTTATACAGTAGGCTGGTTCATCAGTATACAGGAATGATCTTCACTCTGGGCAGATGCCCCAGCATGGACTACATGTTTTGTACTGGTGCTGAATACTACTAGCACACAGCAAGTAAATGACAAAATGCTGGATGTACTCACCATGCTTTTGATGTAGGCCTGAAAGGCACTGGGCAGTTCTTCTGTTGCTGAGCTCTGTGTGTCAGCACAGCTGCCCCTTTCCTCGCTGACAGAGTCCAAATCACGCCGCCCTTGAGGAGCAGACACTCGCAGCCGATCCAAACACTCTTCCAGCTCACTTACAGGCGCTACAAATAAAACAAAAATAATAACATGCTAATAAATATAATGTACTACACTTGGAAAGCTGTTTATATATGAGAAGAGAAAGCTGCAAAAAAATGCATTGGGGGGGGAGAAAAAAGGACCTCGGTGTTCAGCTCATTAGGGCATGTTGGTAGCTGGAAAATAAATAAGAACTGAACAAACAATGTTAATAGAACTTCAAGCTGTGTACTACAATGAGTGAGGGGTTGGATACCCACCAAGTGTAAAAATATGTGCCTTTACTTTCATTCCCTTCCTTGTCTCTTGTCTTTGATATCCATCTTTATACCTGCGGTCTTTTGTCATGGTTTTTCCTTTATCAGGACGCATGTTAAAGGGGTGTTGATAATCCAAATGTATTGTTCCAGCTTCCAAGACGTCACTGCTATTGGCTGCATTATGGCTGGCTGCCCTGGTAACTTGGTAGCGAACATCAGTGGTGCATTTCTGTTCTCTTGTAGGACAATCAATGCTCTTTGTAGCAGAAGGTTGTGTGTCCTTTTCACCATACACGTTGGTAGTCTGTTCATCAGGTGTACTCTCATCAAGTTCACCCAGGGGTTGGCCAACACAGTGTTGTACAGATGCACCTTCACTGCGACCACAATGATCAAAAAGAGACTGATCACTTCCCTTGACTGACAATGAAGGAATCTGTTGCCCAGATGCTTGCAAAGCAAGGCTGCCTTGATACCAAGACAGGCCACTGTCATCTTCCCAGTAAATGTCATTAGGTCTTTCAGAGTCAGAGTGCAGAGTCAGAGTGCAGTCACCTCTGCAGTCGAGACAATCCAGGTCATCTTTAAGAGAGTCTAGCCTGCACGTCCCATAACCAGATGTTAAGATGCTTGCTGCAGGGCTGCCTACACTTCCAGGGTTATCCTCAAACACCTTATCGCCACACACATCTTCATCCAACCTCTCTTCACCTTCATGCTGCTCAGCACTGTGTTCCCATTTCTGTCTAGAAACTGTACAGCCAATCTTCATTTCTCCTTGCTTGGTATATGACTCATCAGTCCATTCCTTTCCATCAACGCTAAAGAAAGTGTTGTTTTTATTCAGAAAGGACCCTCTCCACTCCTGTCTGCTGTCCATTATTTGCTTTACTGAGGTTCCTATAGGTCCATAGTCCATTCTGCCTTTTTTCATAGATTTTAGACCATCTTGATTCACAAAACATCCCGACCCTTCTCTCTCACTCTCTTGTTCCTCTCTTCCAGTTAACTTGCTCGTCATTACACTTTTGCAAGCCTCACTAGCAAAACATTCCATTTCCCTTTCACTCTCCAGATCGTCACTTGCAGGCTCCTCATTCTTAAGGCGATCGATCAAACACTCAAGCTGACTACTGCATTTTCTGCCCGCTCCTGGCTTCCCTCCAATCCCCTCAGTCGTATTGTCTACCGCTACACAGTAAGTGTCCCTTTCTTCTTCATTCTCCTTCATTTTGATTTCATGCTCTACCTCAGGCCTTATACCCTCGCTGTCATCCTTTACAAAACATTCTCCCTGTTCTTCATTACTCTCCCAGTCAGTCTAGAATGAGGAAGACAATGAATCTTTGTCTTCTTCACTGCTATTTTCCCAGTGGCCATCGAGGCCTTGATACATGGTTTTCTTTTTGATCAGCAGCAAAGGAAAAATTAGCCCATCTACCGAGCCTCTGCAAATGGCTGAGAAGGTGCTGGAGTGACTATAAGAAGATTAGCACTGATACACAAGTTCTGTTTTGAAGCCCTAGGGTGCCACCAGGTGGCAGGACATGTCCATAACATCCACTTTGCCCACAAGTGATCATTATTAAAAAGCTAAGAATACTGCTAAAAAAATTAAAAAAGAAATTAAAAAAAACTTACCAGAGTCTTCACTGTTTGTAGATTCATCACAAACATGAGACTGTCCCCTGTGCTTCCTAGGAGGGAAATGTTTGGTATTATTTACCTGAATGAGACTAATCTGAAAACATGACTTGTTTTTTAACAAAAATGCAAAATGTGAGGGCACATTTTACATACATGCATGGGAGTCAATACTCTCACTCACTGAGTAATAACACAGGTTTATGTAGTTAAAAGGTATACAACTCCCCAGTTAAGGGTTGCTTTACAGAAGGAAACCTCACCTAAGCACTTTTCTCCTGATAGCTGGTTTTCCATTTGTGTAAAGGCCTGTGTCAGGACTAACAGCCTGACTGGTATTCAGTAATGAGCAACAAATGTCAGAGGGTGCCTCCTCTACAAGTCGGTTAGGAGCTGTTGAAGGTCTGATGTACCGGGGAGCCACTGAATGCTTTACGTAAGCGTCATAGTGACCCTGATTCACATGACCATCTTCATTAAAAGCTGAGGTCAGAACCTTGACAGGATAAATATAAAAGTGCAAAGTTAATATACATTAGTAAAGTGACAGTGAGGAAGTGGGAGGGGGGGTATCTGTGGGATGTGTCCATACCTGGTATGCTGCATCACCATGAGAGTAAATGTATCTGTAATTGGAACCAGTATTGTGTACCTGAACTAAAAGAAAGCACATGATGGGTTACAATCAGTGTTCTAAGTATCTTTCATGCTTTTTTGGCCACTGTGTCCTTTTACAAATGCAACCACAAACCTCTCTCTTTAGTGATCACAGGCGGACTCTTGACTGAACTGCTCTGGGATTTTGAAGAGCTCCACTCAGCTGAAGTCTGGCTCTTTGACTTCTCATGATAAATTAGCAAGTCAAGATCTAGAAACGATTTGGGGGACTTTCATAATTATCGCATAATGTTTCACAAAGTAAAACCAAAATTCGAGAATGTATTAGAATATTAATTAAAGAACTTACCTCGTTTGAACTCAAGCAGTCTTTGTTTCGGTATGTTCGTGTACCCAAGAGCAGCTAACTGCTGCTGGACTTCCTCCTCTGAAAATTCAAGCTCTTGCATTGCCTGTGAAGTCCAGGGAAAACTTACCTGATAATACTTTACAGTGACGTTAGATGAAACTCCTGCTATAAAAGATTCAACAAAAACAAAGAATTCTGAATAGTCAACGCTAGAATAGTCATTTTAATTCAGGATATAGCTAGTTAAACGTTAGGTATGTGGACAACCCAGCAACCTGGGACGTGGCTAATGAGTTAGCGTAGCTACCAAAGTTTGATTTCTGCTTGTGTCTGGTAAACAATTTAAGACAGACCAATTACCTAACGTCGTACGACCAGAATTACGTTCTTACTTTACCACTGCACACTGCATATTATTTATATTATCATTATTATTATTATTATTATTATTACATTATTAGGTTACCTTTCTAGCTGGCGATATGTTTCCAGTACCAAGACAACAGAAGCAGTTCCAAAGCTTTGAAAACGACGCCGTTTCTTCTGCATAAAAGCCACGCATGCGCAGACGCGCATCTGGTGAAATAGCGCCTCCTATCATGCCGGAGAACGTAGAGCCACTATTACAGCTCTTTATAAGTTTAATATTAAAACATTAAAATGACCGCTTAAAAAAAAACAAACAAACTTCATAACAAAGCTTATTTATTTAATCAAACTTCAAATATACTCATGTATCATTCTATGTAAACTTAACCAGATATTGCACATTTTGGTAAATTGTACATTTTAAACATGGATTTTAATGTTATGCATAAAATTGATTTAAAGACCATCGTGATATATTGATAGGCCAATATCAGTCAATGCAATCGCTATGCGTGGGAACCATTTTCAGATGGTAGGCTGACCACAGGTGGTAGCAGGAATTTGGACCACACCTACTTTACGCAGATTTTTTTTACTTTCTGCCAACCGCCTTCCAACTTTAAGTTCGTCATTATGAATAAACATGAATTTTTAATAGCACATCCAGCATCTTGGCGTCTTGGGATGGTTTGGCGTTTCAGTTGGGGAATATTGACTGAAAAATCGTAAACCCCGACTAATAAAAGGACTTTTGCATTCTCCAAAAACATCAGGGAGACCATGGTGTACGCAGGAATTTTCCGGCCGTCGCTATTGGTGATTTTAGTGCAAACAGTCCTTATCTGCTCCGCTCAGGTACGTTGAATGCTACAAACTATTGCTCAGGTCGTGCCTTTGCTCACTCTGAAGGACAGTGAGGGATACTACTTCTTTTAACCTAAAAAATCCTATTATTATTATTTTTTCTTTAACTTGATGTGGACCATGTAGAATATACTACATTGTATGCATTTAAAAATATATAATTATGTATTTTAAATGATATATTTTTGCTTAGCACCACTTTAAAAAAATATTTATTGCTGTTTGTTATTTAGAAAGAATGATAACTGACATAGTCAATGTATTTCCAGTAAAGTGGTCACTGTGTAGTTTACGTCCATCAAAAGGGAACTGCTGTAGAGTGGTTTCATTAGCAAGGTTTCATTAGCAAGGTTTGAATCATCTTCAGAGATTTAATTGTTAAAAGATGAACAGATTAAATAATTGACATGATGAATTTACCACAGTATGTGTATGTGTGTGTGTGTGTGTGTGTGTGTATGTGTGTATGTGTGTGTGTGTGTGGTTGTGTGGTTTTAGAGGGGCCCAGTTGGTCCGAGGGGGCCATCTGGCCCTCCAGGACTTCCTGGATTTCCTGGCATTGATGGAATTGATGTAAGCTCTACACTGGACGTCTTTTACTCTTTGGGTGCTAAAGCCAACAGTGCTTCTTTAGGGAGGCTGTTGTCTGTGTGACCTTTTGTTATTCATATGAAAAACACCTTTCAGCACATTTCATTGCTTGTTTGTTTACTTGTGTGTTTCTAGGGGGAGAGGGGACCCGGCCCTGGACCAGACGGCCATGCAGTAAGTTGTGTGTGGTTAAGTCATATGCTTGATATAAGATGCTATGTGCTTATACATTTTACTGATTTGAACATCATAGGGCCCAGATGGAGATGATGGAAAAGACGGAGTGCTTGGAAGACCAGGACAGCCAGGAGCAGATGTATGTCTCAACTCTATCTTGTTTCTGACTATTCAACATCAACAGACAATAGAAAAAGTTACCTGTTCATCTCTATATAGTATCATTGCACAGATGATCTTTAGACCATGCAGACTGCCTACAGTTTAAAGCAGCTCAAAGGGGAAAAAAAAGTTAAAAATATATAAATATGGCATTCATCAATTTGCCCATTTATACTGAGTGGGGGAGAGTGTAGCCTGTAGAGCCTTCACGCACACAGAGTCCTTTTTGTGTGTGAGGAGGAAGCCTGTGAGTCTGGACCTGAGCACCAGCTGCTGATGGAATAGTGCCTGTGGGAGACAGACACAATATGGCTCCTGTATGCCGTCCTCCCCGGCCACAGTGCTCGGCACTAATGTTTAGACTTTATATTCAGTGTCATGTAAGATGTTATAATGGCTTTACGCTAGCATAATAAGTGTGTAACTGCAGCATCAAACCGTTTCACTTCGAATTAGCGAGTGATGAAACAAATGTGAAATATGCAGGGGTAAATGCGGAGGAGTCTTTACTGTGCAGGGTGTTTAGTGGCTGTAGTGCTAAACACAGCATACAGCCGTATTCCCGTAAATCCTAGATCAGAAGAGGGGTGGAGCCTAATTCAGACTAACTGGATTGTGCAGTGGTGCTTTAGAGGACTTTAGAGTTCACAGAATGGGCCACCGCATCTATTATTTAATTATTTTATTTTTAGATTTCCGTAACACATTTACACTGAGAAATAATGAAATGTGGCTCATCATTCTAGTTACAGCTATTCCAGTTAACACATTTTATAACTATATAACTGTGAATTCTTTTAGCAAATAAAATGAACCATTCCTGTAGGCCAAACACTGGGTCTTAGAGTTTTCTCACAAATGTTCAAAACAGAGAAATTCTTTCTTTACAGTAATATCAATTTATATAAATTAAGTGCTGTCAAATTACTGATCATTTGTGTGTGGCCCAGATTATACACAGAATACACTTTGTGAAATTATACTGTGAGGTTTCAAAGGCTGACTTTATTTCTTTAGGGTTTGACTGGGCCTCGTGGAGAACCTGGTCCAGATGGACCTACTGGACCGAAAGTAAGTTACCAGTAATCAGTCACAGACCATACATAAACCATGAGGAGACCTGGAATAAATGACCAGTTTTTCACGTTGGCTCACTATATTTTTGCCTGCCATTTCACTTTCATAAGGTACTAAGTAAGACTGAAAAGATCTTGGATCAGCGTTGGTTTTGGTTTGTAGAGTATGGAGTAATATAGGTCTTGGTTTGACTGAGTTGTTTTGTATTTTATGGGTTTTTTAGGGTGAGCCTGGCAAGGCTGGACCTGGGGGGAGACCTGTAAGTAATCCATATTTGAACACTAAACTCTACATTTTCATTTAAAGAGTTCTTAAAATTAGCTAAGAATAATCAAGATGGCACTACAGCTGTCAGATCTTTACTGGCAGTTTGTTAGGGGGCTTTGCAACTGTTTGTGTCTGCATTAGTAAAAACTGCCAGCAAATTCAACACTTTTTGATTGGGACTTTGAATTATTGATACTAATGATGTGCTACACATGTGGTGTGCAGGGAGCTCTGACTCATATTTTTCATAAGATTCTAATGAAGCTCTATGCATTATAAATACCACCGAGGTTTGTCATGCTAATATTCACTCTTGTGAGGTTTTTGTTTGTTTTTTTCATGTAGAGGCCATATACATGTCCATATACAAGGCAACTGAATTTGCATTTTTATGTTTTTGAAAACAAATTTTAAAAAGTATCAAACTATTAAATACAAAAACAAAATTAACATAAAAATTTAACATAATTAACGGCATAAACGTTGCCTAATAATCCCCTTATTCATGCCTAATATCCCCTTGAGCAAATCTCCATGTGTTCATGAACATGCTGGCCACAGCCCTTTTGCTGTGATTGTATTCATTTATAGTAGTGTTTGCATTCCTGTGTTTTGTCTGTAGGGGGTCGGAGAGGACGGTGAAGCTGTAAGTTTTTATTCTTTTTTGCAGCAGCTGCTTCCTTTACTGCCAATAATTGCTCTGGATGATCCGTTGTCTCTTGTCACCTTGTTCTAAGCACTGTTTGTATAACAGACCTTGTCTGTTTGATCCACATTCAGAAAACTTGTCTGCTGCTGAAATGAGAGAGCACATATAGCAGACATGCAACATAATTCATACAAAAATCATTACTATAACAGCAATACAAATCTACCACAAAGTTACATATCACTTTATGTGGATATTCATTGTCTTAACTGTAGGGTATATAAATTAGGTTTTTCAGAAGCTGTTTTAAAATTGCCTCCTGGGGGGAGAAACTGAGAAAGGGGAGTTATATAGGAATTATATAGGGATTGGGAGAGATACCTTATTATAAGAGAACCTGTCCTGTTCACAAATTATATATATAATTATCAAAGCTGTTTGCTGTTTCCCAGTTTTTATATGAATTATCCCAGTTATTATATGAATTATTATATGAGTGACCCTAGATATTTTTATTCTGAACACTGTAATATTAAAAATAAGCACAGATTAAATTATTTATAATTAACTGTTGATACACTTACTTGTTGATACATTAGAAGGTCTTAACCTTCATCATTGAGATTTATTAAAAACAGAATCAACATGCTTAGAGAAGATGAAGTTTGAGCAAATCTCCATGCCCAGATATTTAATACACCCTGACTACTCAACTTTCTTTCTACTTAGTTGAAATTGTTTTAAAAAAACACCTTGTGCTTCCAAATTTCGGATCTGTTTCACAACAAAGTTATTTTGTTTTGTGAAAAGCAGTTCCAGAGTTCTCTGTTTAAAACAAGCCAGCAGTATTTCCACATACATAAAATAAGAAGCTAAAGATTAATTCCCACCAATAACTGGATCCCACCAAAGCCATGCCATCTGCATATTTGATAAGTGAAATGCATATGTAAGATGCTAACAGAAGAGTGAGGGGAGTAAAATCATCTCCTAAGTGTGCATGGTGAGGTTAAGCTGGCATTCTCACCCTCACATTTAGTCTTATAGGTATAGTAGTGCAAAGCGCAGTAGACACAGTTTGTCTTCCATCTCCATAGAGAGCTGTTGTCTGTCTGCTCTCCCTATGAACTTGCTCATCACAGATATCAGTGCTACATATCATGTTTATTTGTTTCCACGGAAGGGTGCCGATGGAAAAGACGGACTACCAGGAGAACTGGGCAAGGTTGGAGCCCCGGTATGTAGTCCGCTGTAAAACAGTGTTTCTAACATTACCCAGCAAACGGTGAGTTTGAAATTGCATGTGATGTGCTACAGGGAAGCCGAGGCCCCAGAGGACCAGTGGGCCTTCCGGGACTTGCTGGGCCGAGAGTAAGTTGTGCTCAACTCCCCTCTCTTATGCAGACTCACAGTTATACCCAGCTGTGCTTTTATTCTTAATGACATGAAACAGTTAAATGGTGTGTGAATAGTGTTAAACACTTACAAGTACACACAAGGACTCAGCAGTCAGTATAGACTCTTGTATCTACATATATTTCATACTATTTTCAGTGTAGTTAGTAAATTACAGTAGTTATGGAATAATATGCCAAAACATTCAAATACTGTCACTAAAAATAATAAAAACTGAAAACATTCCTGTTTGGAAACATTTTAGGGTCCTCCTGGAGTTTGGAAGGGTGAGGAATTGGTAAGAAGTACTGTGACACAATGTCTCATGAGAAGTTGCTTTGTTCTCAGATATCATCTCTTTGAAATAATTTTTTTTTTTCATGTCATTGATTTCAACATATATGCATTGCAGAAATTCCTTTTAAACAAAGGTTCCTTTGCTTTATATCTGTCCTTCAAGAAAAGCCACTATGTTACAGATTTCTTTTAGAAGTAAAGCAGATTCTTTCCACCAACCAAATTGGCAATGCAGCAAAATGAAAACAATGCACTGGCAATTTTAATTGCAGTTAATTTTTTCTTCTGAGCCCATTTGGTTTTGCTTTGCAATATATCAAAATTACTTTAACAAGACCCGGTTGTGGTTCTGGTTCTGTTTGTCAGTGTCCAAATGCGTGCACACTCGGACTGTCTGGCTATAGTGGGCTACCAGGTATGAAGGTGGGTCAAACTAAAACCAGATGAACATTGCCTTGTCTGAAACTTAAAACTGAAAGTGTTTGACTTTAAGTACTTTTTAAAAACAAACACTATAAACATATAAACAGTGATGTTTTAGTGACCTCCTGGCTGTGTTGATTCTGAGGTCAACCTTTTATACGCAGGGACACAAAGGTGTGAAAGGTGAATTTGGTGAACCAGGAAGACAAGGCCATAAGGTAACGCCTATAAAATGGGATTTGATAGAATTTCTGATGAAAATGAAATACATTCTACATTTCACAAACTGCTGTGAAATGATGCTTCGTTCTGTGACTTAACCCTTTAGGCAAGCTCGCTGTGTGACAGCACATACTTAGCACATACAACCATTAAATGCAACTCTTACAGTCTTGAACCGAGTTTACAGGAGGTATTAGTAAGAGGAGTAATAGATAAGTAATGACACTTCAGTGAGGATTAAATGGTCCTGGTATTTTCTCTCAGGGTGAAGAGGGTGAACAAGGAGGCCATGGGGACCCTGGAGTGCCAGGACTACCAGTAATGTGTTTGTGTGCTTTGTATGCACTCATTTCTAGGATAATAACAATACCTGAAGTTTGATCAGTTACGCCCTTACTAAGGCCTTAACCGATCAAACTACTGCTGTATGTACCATGTAGTATAATATCTACAGAAATACATGCGTTATCTTTTGCATATTTTCAACTTCTGTATTCCATCCATGCCAGATGTGCATCTGGTGTATTCAAGCATTGTAAATGTGTGTGTTGTAATTTCAGGGTCCACAGGGTCTTAGAGGGATCACTGGGATAATGGGTCCTAAAGGTGATAGGGTAAGGGTCAGAAGGTCAACACAATAAAAAATACAAATGGTGATATTAAACATGTGATAAATGGCTGCAAACGTTCCCAAACAGGGCTCACGTGGAGCAGATGGTGACAGTGGTACTCAGGGAATTGCAGGTGCCCCTGTAAGTACCAGAATTAATATCACTAGTGTTACAGTAGGGGAAAAAGTAACATGTCATTAGTGTATCCTCACTGGATAGTAACTTTACTATGTAACAACGCAGTCTGGTCAGTGACAACCGAAATTTACATGACAGTAGCTTATTAAGACAAAATTCTAATTAGGCTGAGGAGAGTTTAGCGGGTGTCTTGTAATGTCTTAGGTAAACTTTGACCCAACAGTTATGTCATTTACAATTAATGAATATATTATTCCTGCATTCATGTTTGTTGTATATTTCTCTATTTATTTAAAATATATGAAAACTCAGTGGAAGCTTAGGAAATGATTGATGTTTGAGAAAAATGATGTTTTTAAGGGTGATCGAGGGCAAAGAGGAAAAGTTGGTGAGACTGGACCAAAAGGAAATCAAGTGAGTATCCACAGAGCAACACTTCCCCATGCATCGTGTGGGGAGGTCAAATTAGTAGAATAAACACACACACACACACACACACACACACACACACACACACACACACACACACACACACACACACACACATACACACACACACACACACACACACACACACATACACACACACACACACACACACACACACACAAACACACACACACACACACACACACACACACACACACACTCACACACACTCTCACACACACACACACACACACACACACACTCACACACACACACACACACACACACACACACACAAACACACACACACACACACAAACACACACACACAAACACACACACACACACACACACACAAACACACACACACACACACACTCTCACACACTCACACACACACACACACACACTCACACACACACACACACACACACAAACACACACACACACACACACACACACACACAAACACACACACACACACACACAAACACACACACACACACACACACTCACACACACTCTCACACACTCACACACACACACACACACACACACACACACACATATACACACACACACACACACACACACACACACAAACACACACACACACACACACAAACACACACACACACACACACACACACACACACACACAATGGGAAATAACTGTTTATGAACAGGCTAACAACCATCTCAAGTCATATGAGCTTCACTGTAGAGGCATCTGCCACACACACATCCATTCAATGCTGTGTTCTTTTTGCAGTTGTGTCGTTTTTACTACAGTTATGGCTGTTACTGTTGCCTTTCCTCTCTTGCCGCTGATTTATTTAGCACTGAATAAGGGTTTACTTGAAAATTGCATATATTTATTTTAAAATAATTGTTTGTAATGTAAATGT
Organism: Electrophorus electricus; assembly: GCF_041902795.1. Lineage (NCBI taxonomy): Eukaryota > Metazoa > Chordata > Actinopteri > Gymnotiformes > Gymnotidae > Electrophorus > Electrophorus electricus. Next base: position 305,309 of record NC_137522.1, read on the forward strand.
AAATGTAAATGTTTGCTTGATTTCATTCCAGTTGATTTGGTTTGATTCCAATTGATCTTATGTTTATCTACTAAGGGGCTTGGAGGTCTAACAGGCATCGTAGGTTTACGTGGACCTAAGGGAGAATCAGTAAGTGCTCTTTCATTGGTATTGCATTCTAAATGATTTTAAAAATCCTGTAGATTGGAATGCAAAATTAAGCGCTTTGTGATCAGTGAGTATATGTAATGACCAGTCGTACATTTTCCCCAAAGGGATTGCCAGGAGTGGATGGCCGTGAAGGTATCCCAGGAATGCCAGGGGTTAAGGTAATGTGATGACAGAACACGACCAAAATCAAAAACATCAGCAAAAAGCATTTGTCCTGGCTACGCCTAAGTTCAGCTGCTCTGATTTAGTGCGTATTTACCATTGTTTATCTCACTCTCTTGATGTCTGTCACTGATGTCATTTTAGGGTATCCCTGGAAAAGTGGGGTCTCCTGGTGATGCTGGCCTTCAAGGCCTGCCTGTATGTAAGACCTTTTCAAAGAGGCATTTTATGTGATTTCAAATCATTTTACGCAGAACTGAGAATAATAAAGAAAACCTCTGCTCGATGTCCTGTGCTATTTACTGCAAGAATTCCATGACTATATTGTCTTATAAAATGAATATATTTACTTCTTTTAGGGTGTGCCAGGCATCTCAGGGGCAAAGGGTCATAGTGGGCCAAAGGTAGGCATGTATTCTGACCCTCCTTATGAGCTGGGCTGGACAAAGCAGCAATCTGACTTACAATTACTGATACTTTGGTTTGGTGCCTGAGCTGAACGTATATTAACATATTCTTAAGTGCTGTATGAGCAGATGGTAGCAATAGAATTAAGGCCAAATGTCTTTTCTGCTGTAGGGTAACTCTGGTGATCCAGGGGTGGCAGGACCAATTGGGAACAATGGAAAAACAGTGAGTCTACACTAACAAATGCTTTAGTCAACCACAGCAATCCCATTGAAGGATGAGGAGACTGGATGAATGTTGCATTGGTCTGTTGGCGTAATTTGGCTGTAGCAGTGGACGTTTGCTCACATGCTAACCGGCGGATTGCTTGGCTGCTTGGTTGTCTGCAGGGTGAACGTGGAGAGCAGGGGGAGGTGGGACCAGCAGGACCCAGAGGTGGGCCAGTGAGTATGTGTCCATATACAGATCACTACAGGCCACAGGTGTGGGACCACTGTTCACATTCTCTACTGTGTGCCCCCTGCCTTTGTTTCTCTGTCTCTCTCTCTCTCTCTCTCTCTCTCTCTCTCTCTCTCTCTCTCTCTCTCTCTCTCTCTTTGTCTCGCTGTAGGGTGAGAGAGGAGCGAAAGGTCCAGATGGACCACTAGGATTGCCAGGTCAGAGGGTGAGTACCAAGCAGCTCCAGGCAATAAACCCATCAACAATATTATCTGAAGATTTCAGAACACAATATCTTGGATCATTCACATATTTTCAGACTCTGCTGACCGTGCACCTGTAGCTCTTTAGGGTGGAAAGATCAAAAGAGTCTTCCTGAAGTAGAAGAAAAGATAAATATGACAACAACAACAAAAAGGAAGAAGGACAGGAAGAAAATTAAATAGAAGGGAACTGAACAGAAATCTTGGTAGAAAGCCATTCTTCCAACAAGGAGGCACATATTATAATGTCACTGTCAAGATGAAAATATTTGTGTGAAAGTATTAGATATAACACGATTTACTGCCACTTTTACAAGTCAATTGACAAAATTGAATACACACTTTTTTATTGGAATATAAATATACTATTTTTACATTATGTCTGAAAATGTAGTATGTAATGTGCTATTTAATTCCCTCGAAGTATGTGTTATTAGTAAAAAAAAAAAAGTCTGTTTGGTCCTTGGCACAGTATTATTACGTTGTCGAAATGTGAAACACCAAATCCAACAATCACAAACATGTTAGTCTTGGTCCTTATTTTCAGATTCTCGTGTAGTGTTTGCCCAGACATTCACAGAGGATCTGCTTTGTGGTCCAAATTGTAGAGAAACCTCCTTATAAAGAGCCGCCTTGCTGTACTACAATGATCCCCTGGTGAAGGACCATGAATGAGCGGTTGTTATCGAGGCTTCAGTACTCAGGGGTATTTTCTTTGGTAAAGGGATATTCAAAGTAGAAGGGGGGTCTGAAAGAACCCTCTGTTTGTCAGGAATTCCTTAAACCAGCCAAGCTCAGGGCATCGTGCAATCAGCATCCACATCCACACGCACCCAAAAACCTCTACTGCTAGTGCAGCCAGCCTCATGGAGCAATGTGGTGTGGTGTGCAGGTTATGAAACATACATTTCAATGTTTGGTTGTAATTGTGGTGTGTGTGTGTGTGTGTGTGTGTGTGTGTGCGTGCGTGCGTGCGTGCGTGTGTGTGTGTGCGTGCATGCGTGTATGTGTGTGCGTGCGTATTTATATATTATTCTACAGGGGCCTAAGGGGAATCTGGGCCTACCTGGTCTTCCAGGTCCACCTGGTTTCCCTGGTCAGCAAGGTGACAGGGTAAGATATAAATTTTGGGTCTCACAAAGGATGTTAATTTTGGAGTGACAATGTCTTGTCCTGTGGCTCGAAACATACAACCCAACTAGTCAATCTTGCAGCTCTAATTCTTCTTCTTATTTTTATATTTTTATTATTAGTAGTAGTAGTAGTAGGGAAAGCACTAAACTGTGTAGTGTTGGAGTTCCTGTTGGCTAGACTTCACAACCACCAGTGGTGGTGCAGGTGTTAGTGGTGGCACAGTGAACAAAATATCAAAATTCTTTGTATTTTCTTGCATTATCAGAGTAAAGAAACTAAATGAGGTGACTCATCTTAAAGGGTAATGAATCCTACAACTATCTGATAATCCAGTTAACTCAGTGCTTTATTTTAACAAATTTTCAGGGCACAGTTGGTCTTACTGGTCCAAAAGGTGAACAAGTAAGTCTAACAATTCTGCGTTCTGGTTCCTACATGTAGGATTTAAATTAATAATGAATAATTATTAATACTTTTTAGTCAGTAATTTCTGTGTGTGTTTGTTTTGTCTAGGGAGCACCCGGTGAGGAGGGTACCCCAGGAGAAAAAGGAGATCATGTGTGTAACTTCACCATTCCTACAATGAACCACTGTAATTTCACAGCCTTGTTTGCTGACTTATTTGTTGGTTGGGGTAGGACTTCTGTTCACAAATCGAACCTTTTAGTTTTGGAAGATACTACAAAATCTTAATGCCTTGTTCACGTTTTCCTGCAGGGTGATGAGGGAGAGTCTGGAGAGAAGGGATCAGTGAGTTTCACACAAAGCCGTCCCCACGGCTACAAAACCTTTACATCACGTGAACTGTGCTTTTGGATACCAAGAACCAGATTAATTTCTCAATATGAACCTACTGTTAGTAGGTTCTAAGACACTGGCACCATGTGCAGGCTATTCATGTGTTTATGTGCTGTTATCCAGACAGGAAAGCCAGGTGACGCAGGGAACCGAGGGCCAGAGGGTAGGCGTGGACAGCAGGGCACTGAAGGCCCGGCAGGACAGACAGGACCGCGGGGCATGCAGGGAGACCGCGGGGTACCCGGGCTACCCGGGCCACAGGGGCAATCGGTATGTTCTTTACTCTCAACATGTCTAGGTAGCACGTCATGGACCTGGCTTGTAACCCACTGACTCACTCATGTTTAACATAATTCACCACAAGGGGGAGCTGTTAGCACTGAAATAGCTTTGGCATTTTGCAAAAATGCCACAGTGTGTCCTTCACATGGCGTGTTTAACTAATGCATCATTGATGTATACATAATTGGTTGGATTTTTGTGCATGTCTGTTGTGCTAAGCTCTTTACTTGGCCTGTCACCAACAACGTTTGCTCATGTGGGTGATGTAACTGGGCAGTGTCAGAGGTGCGCAACTCAGAAGCTGTAGTGCTGTGCTCGGCTCCATAACAAACTGGATGCTGGAGCTTGTCCCTCTGGCCTCTAGTGAGCACGCACATCAATGTCTTTCAGGGCCGCACTCCAACAGATCAACACATCAAGCAGGTCTGCATGAGGGTTATGCAAGGTCAGTGATCAATGCCTGTATTCCTTGTATGTGCAGCAATACCCTGAGTGCAGAAAAGTAAAATCAGATTACAAATGTTCTAAACAGAAACTACATAAGTCGGTTATCGTTAAGTAGCTTTTGACTAGTCTTGAATCTGTCCCCTCACAGAGCAGCTAGCTCAACTTGCAGCCAGCCTGAAGAGGCCAGAGGCTGGCAGTGCCGGGTTGCCAGGTCCTCCTGGTCCTCCCGGTCCCCCTGGACCCTCAGGAGAGAATGGCTTCCCAGGGCATCCTGGATCCAGAGGGTTGCCAGGTCTTAAAGGACCCCCTGGACTGCTGGGGAGTAAAGGACCTAAAGGTACAAAAAAAACCCAAAAAACTCAATAAGGGTCTGAATATGTGGCTGAAATTGATTTGCAGACTGACACAGCTCACAGACAGCGTATGAGTCCTGTGTAATCCTGTTATGTTGCCCTGACAAAGGTGACCAAGGAGACAGAGGAGACAAAGGACCTACAGCACAAGGGCCGAAAGGCATACCTGGACCTCCTGGACTTCCAGGTGAGTGTAAATCTTTTTTTTTTCCTTTACCTGATTCTAGGTCTAGCAGCCGCTGGATACTAATGCTTGCCTGTGCCTTGGTCTCCACCCCGTGTGTTCAGGTGAGCCTGGGCACCCGGCATATGGTAGCGACGGGCATGACGGAATGCAAGGGCCTCAGGGGTTGCCAGGAATGCCCGGCGTTCCAGGACCTCCTGGGCCTCCTGGCCTTAACGGATACTGCGAGCCATCGCAATGTGTTCTCCAGGCTCTGGCGGCTCCACAGTCTGCCAAAGAGTACAACATCAAGGGACCGGATGGCCTTTGAGAGGCCAGATAACTAGACAGTGGTTGTGAAATTGAGCCCAGTGGCCCAGTGACCAAGAAGAGTTCACTAACAGAGGGAAGCCCTTCCACAATGGATTTTTTTGCAGGAGAATGCTACACAGTATGCCACCATAACAGTGTGGTGGTAATATGTGTGCATATTGTACTAATTTCTGTTTTCCATGTAGGATATGCCATGTAAGATTTTGAGCCTGAAGTTTATACTGTTGAGATCTATCAAGAAAGATCTTTGATCATGATGCTTAAATTTTGAAGGGCTAGAAGCATATAAAAATTTGCTTTTTACACAGGACTTCATTTGACAATCCTCAATCCTTCACCGTAAAAATGTAAAATGCAGTCATAAAAAATCTTACATTGTAAATTTCCAAATAAGCTTTTGCAACCTAAAGTATACTAATACACCATCTTAGAAAAAGCAAAATATTTAATGTCCACCCAACTCACACGTACAGCCACATTAGTCAGTTTGTACATGATTTAAAAAGATAATGTAAATATACAATACTCTATGGCCTCAAAATTAACTGTATGCCTCATATTATCCCTGTCTATGCCATGTTAATTTGCTGAACCTAAAGATTCTTGAGTGTAAAAATGTTCTGGAAAAAAAAAAGAAATCAATGTAACATTGACCCCTACAAATTATAGATACATTAATTGCATTTCATTGTTTTATCTGTTTTAATTTTTAGCCTATTTGAAAAGGAGATTGTTATTGTAGTCACATTCAATGTTCACGCAATAAGGAGGCTTAAAGCCTTGTTTAAAGTACTAACTTTTCTGACATTATTTATTTGATAAAAAAAAGGTTCATTGTCACAGCTAGTTGTGAAAAGGGGTAAATAAATGATTTTGATAAAGCTCTGCACGTTTTTGTATGCAAGGCATGTAAGAGTAATTCAGCATAAAAGGTTCTCTCATAGGAAATCCAGACAGCACAGGTTCTCAGTGTATTCTTTAATGTACTCTCTCAAGTTGGTGAACAGTTACAACTTCTCTCACTATACTAAATCACATACCCACCAATAGTATAAATAGCCGGTCTAATTGTACATTTCAAATATCATACATAAATCAAGTATCCAAGTATTAAGTTATGCACATCAAATAAAAATGCATACAAAATAACACAGAGGTCCAGTTTGAAGCCAAAACACAAACAAACATCACACTATTGACATGGCAGTAATTAGTAAACAAAACAAACTAGATCCCACAGCTCCCATATATAACCCCCCACAGCTGTTCTTTTTTTAATCCACGATTCTCCTGCCTTACACATCTTTCACAAGTAAACTACACCAAATGCCATATACTTATCCCCATTAAATGGCCTTTCCCACATTAATAAGGCATTTAAATATGAACCATTACATGGCAGGCATCGTAATGATGGACTAAAGATCATCAAAAACAAAACTGACAAAGTTTAACTCATACTTATTTCTATGCTGTATGGTTGTGAAATACTTTGTTTGGCAGAGCACACTCCTGTGACAACTTGCCAAAGGGGGGGGAAAAAAGCCAATGGCTAATAAGAGATGCAATGTACTAGCATCCTTCTTTACATTTTAACAAGCATACACAAGCACTTGAACTTGCCAACAGACAGCATTTACTATGTTAAACTGAGACAAAAGGGAGTACTCACAAGTGAATCATATTCATTTCTTTAGAAATTTCTTTATACGTTCCCAACTTAAGAGAACACACTGCCCACATTGGAGAAACACTTGGATTCTGCTTTTGCAGCAGGGTCTCTGCTCAGACTACTGAATACAGCAGTTGTTGCGATGGCCATTTGAATCTTTGAAGCGAAGACGCATCTTTGGACGATACTTCTCCAGGTAGAAGAGCTGCTTACTGTTGAATGCACCACGCCGCTTCCTGTAACGTTTCAATATGGCCATCAAATACGACACACTAAATTCTTTACAACGTAGAGCCTCTGAAGGTATCAAGCTCTGAAAGCAGCAAATGAATGATTTAAGGCTGCTCGTTTCTATGTGATGATGCATATTACAGTAGTGACTAGTTAGTCAAAATTATTTTTACTTTGCTCCTTGATCTAATGCACATTTTTTAAAAAAGTCAAAACGTACTGTCGGATGAACTGGACAGCATCTTCATATTTCATGCCACACTCAATCATTGCAAGGGCAACCAGGACTGGAGCTCTGTGGGCATAAAGCATGCACAACAATGTAGCACATCATGACTATTTAAACCAGTGGTTTCTAAACTTTTCCAAGTCCATTTTCTATGTACCATCAGCCATTTTCAGAAAGCAGTCATTTTCTCACACCCAAATGATGGAGACCACCCCAAAGGTGCAGCAAGTAATCTCAAAGTCAGTCTCAGCAAGGTTTAATGAAAAACTGCCAAGTTACACAATCACAACCAGCTCTGCTGCATTATACATGTCAAAACCACATGTACTGCAATTAGTAAACTTTTAACTTTAGTTTGGTTACTAGGTGCTGTTAAAAAAAAAATCTAAGTTTATTAAAACATCAAACATTTTCCCACAAAACATTACCTTCCAAGGCCAGCTACACAGTGGACAGCAATGCAGCAGCCTGGCTCCTCCCTAAACTTCATCCTCAACAGGTTTAACCAATCATCAACAATCTGGTTAGAAGGAGGCGCGCCATCATCAAATGGCCAATCCTGCAGGTTTTGCAAAAGGTAGAGAGAAAATGATTGGTCTTTGGCATTGTAATAATTCTTCTACATTCACCTTTAATTCTGGGAAGCCTATACCAATGGCAGGTCATTACATTTACTTTGTAAAGCCCAACTACTTACCAGAACCTGAATACCCTCTTTGGCCACCAGGCTGGCATCATAAGTTGCCTCACAGACTCTAACGACTGTTGTCACACCATACTTCTTCAATTCCTAGTAAAGACCAAATCCAGTTTGGTTAATCAGACATATACAAAATAAAATCATATTGGCATGCACAAAAATTTTAACGACTAATGTGTTTTTCCAATATGGCAGTATGAGATTTCTTTTAAACATATTAAAACCTTTTTTAGAAGAGAAACTCAAACTGGCCTAGCCATACAGATTGTATATGGCTTTCTCTCTATTTGCAAATTTACAAAGATGGACTAATGTGTGCAGAAGCATAGTAGTTCTAAAACTGAAAGTTTTAGCCACTTATTAGGCTATGCAATGCTGTGTTCTTGGGATTTGAATATGAAAATCATAGCGACTAATCAGAAAATACGGGCAACTTTGACCATTTTTGATTTTGGAAAGGCTTACCTCAATGAATTTATTCAGAGTTGCATTGGTAGGGTTATGGGTGATGAGAAACCTCATATTCTTATAGGTGATCTCCACAGGGGCAGGTCTATTCATACGAGCCATTATTAACAATGAAAAGTGATAAAAGTCTACAAAAATGAGAGGACCACAAAAAAACCTGAAGAAAAATCTTCCACAGAGACTTCACTCAAAGGATGAGTGAGAGAGCGTGCAAACGCCGGGAATGAAAATCAAAAGAACAGTGAAAAAAAACTGGTAAATAAAAATAAATAAAAAGGCTGGTCCTCAGGTGAACGAGGAGACGGAGGGCCAACGAGGGCAGTGCACTTCTGGAGATTTTTTACCCCATCCAGACTGGCCTGGCTGCTGTGGACGCCTGCTCTCCGTGTCTGATCCCGCCAACTTTAAAATACTCACACACGTCTGTCTTCCAGTGAGGTAGCAAGGCTCGCCCTTCACTTCTCTGCATACACACTGTGCTGAGCCTGGCAGTAGTCCCCACTGCCCTTCAGAAACTCCATAAATGTGTGACCCAATACACCACAGAACTGCTGCAATGACAGGAAGCAGAAGTTGTTGGATCATAGACAGGTAAATAAACAGGGTGAGGTCATTACTTTACAGCGTCGTAGAGCATTGCCTTTTATACATGAGGCTAATAAATGGCTGTGAAAATGACAATTTTGAAACGGGAAAGAAGCAGTTAATAGGAGATTCTGTAGCGACGACTCCTTAAAACGTGCAGACGTTATTTCTGTTTTAAAAACAGTGATCGTTTTACTCCAGCGATGTTTTTATTTATTTAGATTTTAGGCCGAATGATTAATCTTACTGGTTAAGGCTTAGGTGTCCTTTCATCTCGCATCCATTTTACCGGCTAAAACCGAACTACGATAGATAGGTTCCATCAATCTTAGCTACATCTTACATGGACGATCTAGACGTAAACGAAAATAGGGAACTGAAATAAGTTCAGCAACTGGCTGGCTACCTTGCAAGGTAAACAAAATACACAAACGGCATATCTCGCTATGGTATTAGCTATAAGCTCGGTAGCTAAAGAAAACAAAGAAGCAAGATTCGGCAAAGCTGTTGCTAACGCTGTTTAGCTGGCTAGGCTAGATTAGCTAACCCAGATTTGGGAATGCGGCAAGCAGCCGACCGTCGGGCCCAATACGGATAACACGAAACATTATGCTCTAAATTAGCCAACTAGCTAACTGGGTACTTTTTTCGTTCTCTTAAAGCGACTTGTTTCCTAATCATCTAGCTAGCTAGACAGTTACCAGGCTAATGAAATGATAGCCCACACTTAACAAAGAATGACCCGCCGGCCACTAGGTTAGTTCTTCTGGGATGGTAAAGTACAAAGCTTGCTAGCTAGCCAATTGACACCGCTAACTAGATAGCCAGCTAGCAAATAACCTACATCGAAGAAACCGACACGAATAGGACAGAATATGGTGTAAAATCCATACTGTACACCAACTAGTAACAAACGCGCGATAATCAGTGTGACAAAACATCCAGGTCTGCTCACGTAGCTAACTAGCTACTGCTAACGAACGCTGATATTTAGCTTTCAGGCTAACACAATGACCTCGTTTTTAAACAAACTCGCAAACGAATATAATGAAAGATTAAACACACAGCGGATAAAACTCCACGTATAGATACACGTTTACTTACTGGAATATGCTTACTCATTGAAGATTGTAGTTTAACCATAAAGCCGGTCCCGAGAAAGACGTGAACGATCTGAAGTGTTTTCCACCATACAGCCGCCGCGAGAGTGGAGGCTCGTGCAGTAACCGCGCCCTGGACGCAGGGCGCGCGCCTTTACACAAGCAGGTCACACCACTGCTGTCACTGCCTCTAAAGCACCAGCTGGGGACTCATGTCTCTTCATTACAGTTTAGTAGCTCGGACACATTCATGTATATAAACACATTTTTCCATGACTACATTTCCACGAATAATTGCAGCAGGACCAATATTGAGATTTACGAACGGTATCTACTGTTTTTACTAGTACAAGGAACAGTGTCCCATGCGACAAATTCTTTCCTAAGCATGGAAAATGTTTTAATATCGGAATAACACATGGGCCTTGTGTATGCCTATGGGCTTGGCAGGGGCTGTTTCCTTTAGATTGTAAATGCATCATTCTAGACGTTTAGTTGTGTGAAATGATATTTAGTGGACTGTTCAAAAAGCTGATGCTCAGTATTTCCTTCATTAGCGCATCCCTATACGATCGACTGAAGAGTCTGGACAGTTTGTGGGTTTGGCCGATGGGAGGAAGAGCTTGTAATTCAGTCATAAGCTGTTATGTTACTCTAGGCACATGGGTTGCATAGGGAGGATGCTCCAGTCAGTCAGCATTGTACCTGTGATCTATAAAAGATGTGCTCTGGTATAGTTCTTGTTTCATCTTGGAACTCATGAAATTTCAAACCGTTGTCATAAAGAATTGAAGAGACTGTGTAAAGATCAGAATCTGGAAAGATGGTATGCAATATTTTTCTTCTCCTCTTTGTCTTTTTTGAGAAAAGTACAATTTGTCTTTAGGGAGTTCAGTTTTTATTTACAATGGTCACTTATTCACAATATATTAGTTGCAACAAATGAAAACCATATATATATGATGGTGTTTGCATACACTTAACTATGAATCATTTCCATTCATTTAGGAGACAGCCTTCATGGAATCAGACCAAGTAGATGGAGGAAGTGTTTGTCATAGCAGAAAGAAGAGGATCATAGTAAGTGAGAAACATGATGCTCTTTGGATTGGAGTAGAAAGGCAACTTATGTGCCCATATAGTACAGAGTGATTTACGTGTTCCAAGCCCCAAGACAATCCCACTGTAATTTCTACTGGCCCACACCCAATAAAACAACCCACTGCTACCACTGAATCACAAGGGGACTATGTATGTACTGATACATGGTGATACAAGCCCAACAGGATTACATACTCCCCATAGAGGGTGTTTCTAAACAAAGAGTGGAGATCCCTACTGAGTCCAAGAAAAAGAATGCAAATCCAGGCAGTTAGTCCTCAGCACATGCATAGAGAGAGGACAGATCGCAGACCAGATGAGGAACCATTCAAGTCCTTAACAACCTTCAAACCCATTCTAGAGAGTAATAAAAGAACCTCAACACCAAGAGAGTGCTTCATCTGGCTGGGAGTCGGGGGGTGGGGGGGTGGTCATTGTGTACTGATGGTCATACCAATAGGCCCTGCAGTTCAAATGGATGGACATCACATTCAGGTCAGTGTGCATTTGGAATATTTAACTTCACTTTACTGCCACTCTTCCTTGCAGGCCGAGATAAAAATAGAAGAACATTTAGATTTTTCTAAAAACCTTTTGTGACTTAATGTTGAATAATTAATCCTTGCATTCAACACTTATTACTCCAGATATTTAATCACCAGCCATTTTTGTTTACACCATAGATAACAAGAAGAATACTCAGATAGGATATCATGGATCTTGTGGATCTCAAAGTCTCATTTCAGCAGGGGATTGTCTGTGAGAGCATAGGCTTTATTCGCTTTGAAGCCACAGATGTTCATGGAGTGTTTAGATCAAAGACAGTCCCAGCTTGCTTCTTTCACGTAAATTCCTCCTTGCTGAACTAACTCACCTATCTTTTAATTTTGTCCAGCTCTAATTCTAAAGTTTTTGGAATCATTTTTTCCCCAGCAGACAATGATTGGATCAGCTGATAGTTTGACTAATAAAATGCATAAATGCATGTTTGAGGATATTGATCAGTATTTTTTTGCATCACAGCCAAGGCTGCTTATGGTGCATCCATGTCCAGAAGCTCTCTGGAGTTACCACTGTCCTTCTGCTCCCTGATCTTTCCACAGTGATGTCCTTCTGCTCCCTGATCTTTCCACAGTGATGTCCTTCTGGTCCCTGGTCTTTCCACATTCCCGGCTCTTCCCTTGGATGAGCAAACCACTCGTATCATTTGCAATCCCTGAACCATCGCCTGGATACCACTGCATACTTCTCTCCGCACTGTTGCTAAGGTCATGCTTGGCCAGATTCAAACCTTAGGGTTCTTCTTCTTTTCCTCCTTCACATATAAATCTTAGGAACTCCAGACCAGCTGGGCGCCAAACTTGTGTCTTTCCCGCTACTACCTTGCTGAATAATCATGATATGCTTTTCCTACAGCAGCTGCTGAGAGAGATGTACCATATGGCTGTTGATGTGGATAGCTTTGCATCTGCTAGTGGTTCACATCAGATGGAGATCTGTTTCAAGCCTAAGCTTGGGATTGGAGCTGCTGACTGTGCCTTCACCTTTTGCACTGGAATTAAAGAGATGGCCAGGAAGTATAACTATATTGCCACCTTCCTCACAAATGATGTCATCATACTCTCTCATAGCCTGTGGGATGCCAATGGCAGGGGAAATGTTTTCCAATCAGACACTGAGGACTACAGGGTATCAAGTGTAACCTCAGCACTGAAGAGGCTCTTGACAGAACTCCAGCCCAGCAGAAGTTGTTTGCAATTTCTGTGAAGCTTGAGGATTGATTAGAGGCCCTGGGAGAAGACAGTGTGATACGTGGGACACTAGGTGAGCCCTTTGTGCAGTAATCTAGTGTCTCTTTCTGCTGAGGTACACCTAGCCATGGTCATGATGTTACTGAGCCACAACCCATCACAGCTGCCATGGCTACTCCCACCTCCCCCTGACGCCCCCTGCTGTAGCCCACCACACCTCCACCCCAGACAACTACCCTCCGTTGCCCTTAATGGACGTTCTCTTGTGGGTTGGGTCTCAGACACATTCACGCGATCAGCACAAGACTAGGCCCTCTAGAAAGTTGGACTTTAAGCAACTTTTTTCAACTTTAGGCAGAAAATCGCATCTTAATTTTTTTTAGCACCAATTATTCATATCATGGTTAAATGCAAGCTTAATGCACCATTTGTTTTTGGGTTTTTTTTGTAAATAATAATATGACTTTAATAATTGAGCTTCTATTTATTTAATTTGGATCCATAAATTTGTTATAAAGTTTTAACTTTAAATTTATATACAAATCTATGAATAAGAACATTTATCACAGGTCTTCTTGTCCATTAGAGTATTTCATTCACACCAATCATCTGTAAACTTTCTTTTACCCTGATAACTAAGCTCTTTAAAGAGGCAAGACAAACAGAATACTGATATTTTTTTGATCCACCGAAGTGTTTTCTGTTGTGAAGTAATTGCTTTGAATTCTAAAATGTAGTTCTTTTCAACTGAGATTCAGATGCAAATTACTAAATTCAACACAGTGACATCTGTATTCATTTCCCATGGAGTAATTATAGCTGTGTCTTTTCTGAGTACTAGCTGAGCGTTCGCTTTGCATATGGAACTGCGGTTGTTTTTCTCAGGATACTAAACTGAGAAATTCAAGTACTTTTGCATTTTTGACATTGTTAAAGTCTTTGTTGAGGGTCAAAGTTGGAATCTTGCAAGGTTAAAAGTCAAAAATCAAAATAAGAAGAAACAGAGGGAAGTTGATCACTGGTTTTAATTGCCAAATAATTCTAAAGCTGCAGGACAAAATGAGACAAGACAGTGATGTAGTGATGCTGTTTGCAGTGATGGTGCCTGCTTTAGTAAACAGACCCTTTTAGATTCAACTTCATAATCCTCATATTTTTGGCTTGATGTGTACAACATATAAACACAAACAAACTTGCAAACTATATCAGGTATTTGTTTCACAATTTCACTGAGGGTTTATATGCTGGATGCAACATTTTGAGTTTTAAGATGATCTAAGAGAATCAATCCCAACCCTTTTTTTTTGGGGGGGGGGGGGGGGGGTAAATAAGGGAGAGAATTACTGAATCAGATGCCACCTTATTAAAAATGGAAAGCTGATGTAGAGGCCAGCTTTCCTAATGTTATAAAGCACTCTTTGCAACAATAACATACTGAAGCTGCAAAAAACCTTGTGTTTACTTCTTAGTGGGAGTTGGGGACCTCATAAACCTGGGGGGGGTGGGAGACTTGGCACTCCTCGGTGGGGTAGGGGATTTAGGAGCTGGGGGAGGAGACCTCATGCTTGGAGGTGGGGTTGGGGTTGGAGATTTAACAGAGTGGGGTTGGGTGGGGGTGGGGGACTTCATGGATGGTGTAGGAGTTTGGGGCTTTGTGGAGGGTGGTGCAGCTGGTTTGGGCGCTGCGCTGGATCTAGACATCTGGCCCAGTTTGGGTTCAGGGATCTGCTCCCCCTGCTTGTAGACGCTGACCGTGATCTCAACAAACTCGCCACCATACTTGTTGCGCACATTGATGCTATATTTGCCCGAGTCATCCACAGTGACAGACTTGATGGTAAGGCTGGCAAACTTGCCACTCTCAAAGGAGATCTGGTTGTGATCATCAGACACGACTTCCTGCTCATTTTTAAACCAGGTAACTTCTGGCTTGGGATCACCCCAAACTGTGCATGTTAAACTCAGGGTCTGCAAAGGTCAGAGGTCACAATAAGACAAGGGAAACATTGTGCACATTAAATTACTTTAAAGAGCATTATGATAAGAATACAAATTCAGCCAGTTTTAATTAATTACAATAAGGCACAGATCAGGTAAATATTACCTTATACTCCATAATGGTGACAACATCAGGTAGTCCACCAACTACCCTGCCACGGTCTACACAAAAAAGAGGCATTTTGGTAAATGCAGACAGCTCACAATATGCAGTATATGCAGTAATTACATCATCAATAGGACATGAATATTAAGTCAGAATGTTCTATATTTGTTAAATAAATACCATTAACTGGAATATAATTAAATATATATCAATACTATTATATCAATATCCTTAAAAGATACATTGAACGAAACAATAAAGCACAACAGTACTGCATGCAAAATCTTTTGCTGTCATCATTCTCATACTTACTCTTCTCAGCAAAGGCAGCAGCCCTAAAAAAATAAAAATAATGCAAAGCTCATTAGCAAAAGAAAGAAAATATTATATGTGAAAATATATATCTATATGTTAAGTGTTTGTCTTACTTGAGTCTTTGGAATTCTGCATAGGCCTCAGTGTATGCTGTTTTGAAAAGAAAAAGAAATTATATATCAGTACTTTTTTTGAAGACAATAACTGAAGATTTATACATTATATGTTGAATTACAATCCCATTCAGTATTTACAAATACATGTGCATGTCCAATAGTTTGAGCTACACATTACATGTCATTTTATATCTTTTGGCAATTATAATACTCAAACCTCAACTTTTCTGATGGACAGAATACCTGCATAAAACATACTGCTAAGAGTGACAAGCCTATATAAAAAATAACTAATACAGCTTTTGACTTGCCTTGTCCAGAAAGGTCAAAGGTGCGGATGTGGGCATTCTTGCCATCATGGATCTCGATCGAGTAATGACCCTTCTCCCTATCAGTAGGCTCACAAATTTGCATCCAGGCCATCTCACATGTGCCTCCGATCCTCATCTTCTCTGAGGAGGCGATCTTACTCTCCCTCAAATCCCCAACACCACCAACTATTAGATACTTAATGACATTTCTTTGTCAATGACAATATGTGGAAAATGGCAGTTTCTCATTTTTTATAAGATTCTATTGATGAGTGCTCTAAGCTTATGCAATTTGCCATTCTGTCAATACATCGATTAGGACCGTGTTAGCAGGTTCAGCAATGTTCATTATGTTTTAAGTTTATTTACTGACTTATTTTGAGCAGTATTTAAAATATTAGTAGTAATAATTCTCATTAACTCTGCCAATAAAGACATGAACAGGTGCTGAGGATCTTATGATGTCTGGTGGATTAACAGTAAAATCCTGCTGTTACTTGTGGAACCAGCTGGTCTTCATCTCCTCTGTGTAGTATTTCATGTAACATTGCAGTCTGATGCCCTCTGGAGTGCACTGCATCATCAGGTCAGAAGCAGAGGAACCTGTAAGAATTGTGAGCCATTTAGAAGGTAGCCCCAGTTCTCCTGTGTGTTGTCCTGCCAATTCAGTAGGCATCAAAACAGCTCTGTGCAATTACACTAAACATTCAAATTATCTTTAGCCTCACTCTAACAACATGTGTATAGACTGCACATGGTTTGAGGATTGCTATTGCATTGCTCTTGTATCGTATTCACTTTGCATGTAATAACATGCATTACAATATCAAACTAATACCAAATAATTGTAAGCAAATAAATTAGTTTAATCATTTTTAATTAAGAACCCTCAGACAAACTAAGCAAATAGAAATGCTATTGTATTTGATGCACAACAACAACAACAACAATAAATATACCAGCAATGCGGGCAATGGCATTGATGATGTCCTCAAATACTGCAAAACAAGGAAAAGAAGTATGAATTATATTGCAACATGACAGCAAATACTAAGCAGTAAAAAAGCCCCAACACATTACCTTTGCCAGATATGTCATAAATAGAAGTATCCTTTCCACGATCATCACTCAGTACAGCTTTGTAAATTCCCTGGTCTTTTCTGGAGAACTATGCAGTGGATTGAATGCAAAAGTACAAAAGACACTTCTAGTAAGAACCATCAGCTCAATAGATACTGTATCCATTAAATCACAGATTATCTTGGTTAGATTTGGTTACATAGAAATATATGCACAGCACTTAAAGTCTGTGTTAGCGATGTATAACTGTGGTTCTGAGCTGGTTACCAAGGGGATAGGAAGAGCACAGCCTCCAGACATTGGGTTAGGGGCAACATCAAGAGTGATTTCCTCATCATCTTTAAACCAACTGAAGGTGGTGTCTTTCTTCACATTCGCCAACTACATCAAAATGACATAAACAACACCATGGTGTCAGTCCTTTAGTTCAGCAAGCAATGTCAGACAGTGAAAACACCAAGCTGTCAATCCATTTATTTATAAAACCCCATAGGCTATGTTGTGGAGATGTCTGGTGTTCAAAACATTTACATACAAATGAACTGTAAGATATTTTAAATATACACTACTTTTTATGTGTGAACACAACAATCTTCCTCTGCAAATCAGTATTTGTATTCACCTTGCATACAAGCATAACAGTGCAGTTATCATCCACATGGAAAGTCAGGTACTCTGAGAAATGAGGTCCTGTGAAAAGTTCATAAAAGTTGAATACCAAAACAGACCTTAGATAAGATGACAGTTCAGCCACAACAGGAACTTTTTCATGTTTATCCCCCAGTTAAAATATATTAATATTATGCAACATTATATTTCATTGTTTGATTTTGTACTAGTATTACATGGGGATGGGCTGTAGAATGGTTAGAATCTGTCATAACCTTGTTTCCTGATGTGTTCCTTTCTCTGGAACTCAGCCTCTTTCAATACAACCTTGAAAACTGAAACCATATGGGAAAAAAAACATAGTTACTTACTGACACCTGCAAGGACACTTAGATGATACACAATAACAAGACTTAGCATTCAATGGCAGCCAGTCAGTTTAAGAGGAGCGCTGACCATCTCCCACAAGCACAAGGGAGCTTTGGCTCTTGGCTTTCCCATCATGGATCTGCAGGGTGTAAGTGCCCTCGTTGGCCCTCGTGAAGTGCTCAACAGTCATCTGAATTATTCCTGTGGAAGCATCATGGCTGATCTTGTGACCCTAATCACACACACAAAACAAGGCGCTGGTGAAGCAGGAGAGGTGCAGACAACATGACTCTCCAGTGGCTGTTAAGGCCAAAAAGCTGATTTTTGATGACAGTTCTTGTCTGACATCAGTGGGTGAAATGAAATAGTTTTTCTGAAATAATATGCAGTCACAAAGAACTTGAGACATGATGAGATGTAGGGAAACTGGTATGCACCTCAGCACGGGTGACTTCCTTATCATTAATGATGAACCTGTAGGACACAGCAGAGGATATCTTCTGGGCTTGCAGCCAGAAACGCACATGGCCCTTCTCTAGGATCTCATAGTTCAGCTCGGTCTTCAGGGGAACAACTACAATTCAAAAGGACAAAGTAACATCACCAAATGGAGAATCTTTACAATGCAGACAGATATTAAAAACTTGTGGAAAAACACAGCAGTACTGACTTGGATTTCTGATGTTGTAGCTGAGCTCAAACAATTTTTTGAGTTCTAAAAAAGAAAGAACAACGATTATTCAACTGGAAATTGTACAGTCAAAGCGCTTAAAAGAAATACCACATGAGAAGAACAGCATTAACGAGGAAACTCAACAGGCGCTTGTCACATACCTTCCTCTGTGACAGTATGACTGGCTGAGGCGCCGTCTGCTTCTGTCACAGCCACAGAATAGAGGCCCAGATCTTCCTTTTCAGGGTTCAGAAGTGTCAGCCTTGAACTGGAGGCAACACAGTCACAGATAATGTGGTGCAAAGATTACACTCTTGTTTAAACACCTTTAATTAATATGTCATTTATAACGTCTCCCAGCATCCACGTATAAAGGTCATGTACCGTCTTCCCACAGTTGAGACTTTGACTCTACTGGAATCTGTGATTTCTTTGTATGACTTTGACCAAATAAACTCAGAAAGCTCAGAAATCTCAGGGGCCTCGAAGGACAGGAAAATATCTCCAGTTTCCTCATCCACCCCACTTACAAGCCCCTTGGTACCTTAAAAAGGGTCACAGAAGATAAAGAAGTCAACTCAATGAAGTTCACAGAAATGTAAACTAAAGCACTGTAGCAGTGGGTAAGCCCAGTTACCTTGCAATGTCTTTGCACACACAGCCTCAGAAACATCTGAGTCCTTTCCTTTACCTGATACATTCACCGCATATACTTTAAACACATACCAAGCCCCTGTTTCCAGACCAGTTACCTACAGCACCAAATACAACATCATATAAACAAACTATGCCACTTAGCAGGCTCATGTATGACCAAAGAATTGGCTCACCCATTTTTAGATATGATGCACAGCTTAATTTGTTTGAAACATTACATGTAAAAATATGCAGATATTGGAGACAGCTGCTGGTTACCTTCAGGTAACAGCGGTTCACAGCTTCAGTGTTCACCACAACAAAATCAGGGGATCCCTTCTTAGCCATTTCCACAAAGTAGCCAGTGACTGGGCTGGCACCAACGTACACTGGAGCTTTCCACTGCAGCAGCAGAGAGTCATCCCGCACCTCCCAGAAACTGAGGTCATATGCAGGGCCTGGAAGTGGGAATCAGTGCAAGGACAAACTTAGATCTGTAGCGATAACTAGCCACCTCTAATCAAATAGAAATGCCTTGTTGTAACGATCTTGCTAATCCTGTAAGATAACAAAATGAAAATTAGATATTGTAATTACCAGTTGTAATTACCTCTACAAATGATTGAATTACTCCATTTACTATTAAATACCAGCCATATGATTAATGTAAGTACTTAGTAGTGAAGATGTTTCTGACCATAGGCTGATTCCCTCAGAGACTATGGCACTTGCAAGGTAACAAATACTAACCGGGCTGGGGCATGGTCCATGCCTCACATGCGAAAGGTCTGCTGGGCTCAGATGGCAGACCAACGCCGGCCAAGTTGGCAGCCTGGACCTTAAACTCGTAGAACAATCCAGCAGTCAGGTTCTCCACCTGTGTGCAGAGGCAGAAGAATCCCTTCGCAATAAGACAGGAGGGTTGCAAAAATCCAGTTACATGGTATCAACTGAGCTGGCTTCTCAAATCTGAACATCATTAGCAGTATACAAGCATTGTTTGCTTACCTTATATACCCTCTTGGTTGCAGGGCTGGGGCTGACCTCCTTCCAGTTAACAGAGTCTGCTTCCCGCTTGTCCAGGTAGTAGGAGGTGATTCTGGAGCCCCCGGTGCGTTTGGGGCATTTCCAGGCCACAGTCATGGAGGATCCATCACAGCTGAGCAGAGCGATTCCGTATGGGGCTGACGGGGCAGCTGGTGGGGGCAGAAACCACCACTTTAGCTCAACACGCGACGCAAGCTGTGTGGCCTGCTGATGTGAAGTGTGTTACAGGTGAACGACTGTGGCACAGGATCACAAACTCGGATCTGAACGCAGTGCATAGTAATAGCATTATGACTGATAAGATGTCGGAACAGCTTTTAAGGCATAAACCCCAGTTTAAAGTTGACTACAGTTAGTAAGTATAAGTTTGATTCAGCCCCACATGTTATGTTTTCAGTGAGAAATTGTGCCAGTGCTTGGTTTGTAGAAAAATAATATTAAAACAGAGGATAAAAAGTTGGAGTAAAAAGTACAGTGTTGTGTTTAGTTGTGCTGTTGAGAAAAACAGACTGAACATACATACCATAATCCACTCATCTCACTGTATAACACAAGAAGTTATTTCTCCCTTATATGCCCCATGTCATCTTTACATGATTAAAAACATTAATCTAACACTGAGATGGATGTAGTGTTCTAGAACAATGTTTAAGCAGAAATCAGATTACAGTGTAAGTTTATCCAGAACAAAGGACAAATACTGTCATCATTCTGACACTACTCATCAGCACAATATCAGGCATCAGCCTGATACTGAATCGATATCAAAAAGCTATTTTAAGCAATTATCTGACAATATCAGTTGAACTGAAATCATGTAAATGCATCACTATAACCCTTTGTTTCATTCCATTAACTGCAAGCTCTCCCAAAATCTGTTTTTAATCAGTAACAACAAGTGAGAATGACAGAGCCATATAACACGGAACAAAGAAATCTAGCTGCGTACTTACCGAGAGCAGCATCAACGAAGAGGGGCGCAGACACTTGAGACTCCTCACTCAGGCCATAGGCATTCACTGCCTGGACACGGAAAAGATACGTATCCCCAGCAGTCAAGCCGTGGACCACAAACCTGTGCAGAGGGTGACAGTACGAATGTTAGGCCCCTCTGATCCACAGTGGGATCATCTATTACCTGATGTGTGTGTGTGTGTGTGTGTGTGTGTGGTGTACTTGTGTTAATCTTACTTGGTGTGTTGGTGTTGAGCTACCTGGTGTATTTGTGATCATCCTACCTGGTGTGTTTATAGGGCCTGTGATTACAGGGGGTCCAGACCTTGGATCCAACCACACAGCAATCCACATAGTAGCCTATGAGATTGTTGGGATTTTTGGGGGGTTCCCAGTGCACAAAAGCAGATGTTTTTGTGTTCCTGGAAGCCATCACCTGGCCTGGAGCTGAGGGAACTCCTGCCCAGAAACCCAATCAGGCTGACTTTAGAATTCACTCACAGGACATGTAACAAGAACAAACAAATTCACAAAGAACAGAAGAGTGAAAGAATATATGGTGTCAAATATATGGTTTTGCTTTGATGTTGTGAGGTTTGCAGGGATAGTTTTGCTTGTTGGTCAGTGTTTTGATTTGTCTCACAATTGCCTGACTTACCTTCGAAATAAATAGTGACCTGTTGAAACCATCAGAGGTTTTAAAGAAAAATAACATTGCGCAGTAAGAAGCAACTTTTTTTGTGACTGTGCAAGGGAGGGGAAGTCAACGGAGAAAACTGCGACTGACTGTTTGTGTGCTGTTTTCTAGCTATAATGCTTTTACGTGGTTTGTACATCTGTCTCAAGCAGCAGTGAGAGAAGTTTAGCTGGAGGTGATGTGGCTCTGTCATACTAACAGAACTATCTCTCCAACGTGAGCAGCATTCCGACATTCATCCACTCCACAACAGAACAAAATCTGATGGTGATGTTATTGTCATAATCAATGCATGGTGGTACATACCAATGTCTGGAATACTGACTGAAAAGAACGCATTGGACTATATTTATCAAAGAAGCTTTTGAAGTTTCATTGAAACATGCAACATTTTTTTTAAAAATTTCACTTTGTTATAATATTGAATATTAGTAAAATATTTAATTTAAATAATAATATTTACACAGTAAACTGCTGGGCTTTTTATATTCATCTGGCATATTCGCATATCATTATGATGTTACAATAGTAACCACCATCCAAACATAAAGTATGTTTTCCAGTGTTTAACATGTCAAGGTAGGATGGTGTTTGTTTAAGCAAACCAGCTTACCATAAGGATCTGCCTTCTGGAGGAGCGCTGTTGGCTCGGAAGGCTGGCCTGGACCATGTTTGTTGACTGAGATAACGCGGAAACGGTATGCCTTCTTATCCTCCAGATCAAAAATAGGGCAGCGTGGGGAGCGGATCTGCACACCTGTGTTGACCCTCTGCCAAAAGTTACTATCACCTACCGACTGGGAGGCAAGAGCCGAGGCGCAGGCCACGGAAAAGGAGGGTTATTCCTGCACAACCTCGGCCCTCCTGCCCACTCGAGCACACTCTGCCCCAGACCAGGCAAATGCGGCTAGATAAAATTAATACGTAATAATGGCTGATTGATTTAGACATGTAAAACAGTTCTATATGCTGCATTTATTTGTTAGCTTTGATGTCAAAGATGGATGTGGTTTCCTCAAAACATCATAAATGTTGAAAGTGGCAGCAGGTCTTGCCATCTTCTGATGATCTGAACACTTCTGAGAAATGAGTAGCGTTTTACGTAAATCAAGTGCAACTACTTAAATATATGGGAATCAAACCAATGATCTAACCAAATTATAGACCCCACACTTCCAAGGTCTAAAAAAAATGCTAAATATCCAAACACGGACACAGACTCCACACACCTTCTCAATGAGGTACCACACAGTTGCCTGTCCACGGGGGCTGGGTGGGTTCCAGCTCAGAACAATATAGGTCTGATTGATTTCAGAAGCATGCACATCTGTTGGAGGCCCTGGCAACGTAACACACACTACACAGGGACAGATCAGAAATTTACTCCAAAATACAAGTTCATAAACCTTTAAACATGTATACTTTTTAAAGATTCCTAAAATGAGACAAGGTGAGCATTTGGTAAAAAGTACCACTATGGAAAAGGCTGTTAAATACAGAGAATGATTAAATTATTATTAGCAAACTAGAGATTGAGAAGTTACTGTGAACATGAGAAGTGACATGTTAATCACCTACTTTGATTTAATGCAAGTGGCCACAAGGATGACATTGTCTAATTGGGACTCTATTTTTTAATCATAGTTTGAGATCTGAGTTTGATATCTGAGGGAACTCCTATCCAAAAACTTAATCAGATAAGTTTCAGATATCTGAAACTAATATCAAACATTCACCTTGTCAGTATCTGACAGTTTAAATTTTAATGGATTAAAGCACATCAAAAATATATGATTGAAGACTGCATTATTAACTGCTTCATTAAAATGGAGGATTAATTATTTAGAAAGTAAATTAACTTTGGTATGAATATCCATTAAAATACTTTCTAGTTTTAACTGGCAATGTTAA
This sequence comes from Electrophorus electricus, assembly GCF_041902795.1. Lineage (NCBI taxonomy): Eukaryota > Metazoa > Chordata > Actinopteri > Gymnotiformes > Gymnotidae > Electrophorus > Electrophorus electricus. The sequence goes on from NC_137522.1 coordinate 328,899, forward strand.
ATGTTAGTTAGACATTTGGAAACAGAGCTTGATTGAGAATCTATTAATATAAATAATTTATGTTTTGAAAGTAACTGTCATTTGACCAGTCAAGACATATGGTATAAAAAAAAGATTACCATATTCACAGTCAAACTCTTTTCTTCAAATGCTTCTTTGATAAATTATATTATATTATTAGGTTTAAATAATTCTGTCCTGTAATGTTTTAAAGTGTGATTATATGTGATTTTATCAATGTATGTGATTTTGATTGGGTTTGGTATTTTCCTAAGTTGTGCTGTGTAATTAATGCAAAAAAAGAAAGTATTTATTGACTTGGTAGATCTTGAGTCACGACTGAATCATGTCAGAGAGAAAATACTGCAGTCACTGATGCTCTTTACATTGTGTGGATGGCGATGTTAAATGGATTAATTTACAGCTGTTATATAGTGTTACGTTATTTGATGAACATGCAGTTTTTCTAAATAAAAGAGCGATAATGATACAACATTAGTGCTTGTCTGAGATGTTAGTTAGAAGCACTAAGTTACCTCCTTGAAGTTCCTATTTTCGAATCACAATATCACATTTTCCCTCGATTTTAATCACTGTTATGACAATAAAAATATCTGTAATGTTTCCATATTTCAACCTAGCTAGATGTCTAACTAGAATATATTCAGCCTCTTCAAGCTCATGTTATATAGTTCAGAACATAAACACCGATGTAATGGAACATGAATATGTGTGATAGAATTGTGTGATGGATCATGACTCAACGCTTCAGTATACTTCACCTACTCCTATCTAAGCTTTGTACAGCACTAGTGCTCACTGCGTTTATGAAGCTCGTTGAGTACGTCTGTTCTTCAGGACGGGAAAATGCAGATCTCGCATGCCTTTTGTTTCAAGTCCTGCCCTGATGCCCCAAAGTGTGTGAGAGGTTAAGGTTGCGTCTGTCTTCTGCGGGGTGGGGCCCTACCTTGGATGTCGCTCTCCACATCCGCAGCCGTCACACCAGTGGACATCCTGGAGGGCAGACTGATGCCCGCGCTGTTCACGGCCCTCACCCGGAAGTGGTACGAGGCCCCCTCAGAGAGCCCATGCACAGGGAGCTTACACACTTTAACAGGGGTGGCATTGCACTGGACCCAGTCATTAGTCCCAGATTTACGCCTGGGCAGGAGAACAGGAAACACAGCCATGTGAGCAAACCCCACTACCAACAGCTCTTAGCATCATACAACAAGTAAACCAGTAACAGATGTCTTGACTGAATGCTGGTTAATGGTGGATTAGTAGGTGGGGGACAACCTGTCCACAAAGTAGCCAGTGATGAGAGGCTCGTTGGTGGTGTTGGGGGGTTTCCAGGAGACAAGGACATACTCCTTATTGGCATCAGAGACGGTGACGTCCATAGGAGCCCCTGGGGCCCCATTCACAGTGGGAGGAGCATCTATGAAACATGCACGCAGTATAATTACTGGAGATAATACAGAGCAGAGAGAACGTCAGGAATTACAGACTAGATTTACATTTAGCTGATGCTTTTATCCAAAGCGGCTTACAATTAGTACAACTGAGTACAACTCGAGCAATTGTGGGTTAAGGGTCTTGCTCAGGGGCCCGACAGCGGCGGGGCTTGAGCCCACAACCTTCCGATTACAGGTCAAGTACCTTAACCACTGAGCTTGCACTGCCCCTAGGCTAGAGCTGGGATATTCTCAACATGTTCTTTAAGTTTCAGGTATTTTGAGTTTTTCCAGTTTCCAGTTTCACTGTAGAACTGAATTAAATTATTCTGATTCTGACGAAAATGTTTACAGAGTAAAACTTCCCACCTAGATCATGCCTGCAAATGACATCACAGAAAAAATTACTACTATGTATATTTGAAACATTTATTTTGCTCCCTCACCAAAACAGGAGGCCTATTACTTTTAATCAAAGCTAGACAGATTGTGACTGGGTATTGTAATCTGCACATTAATTGTGGTTTTTGTGATTCTGTTAAAGCTTTCCTATCGTTTACATTTATCTGACGCTTTTATCAAAAGAGTGGCAACTTGGCAGTGGTGGGGTTTGAACTAGTAAGTACAAGTTAACCACTGAGCTATTCGTCAACCAAACATTTGAATGTACAACACATCAAACTCAACATACCATATGATTTATATGCTTGCATTGTATAATGGAGAAGTTAAAAGGGGAGTGGGAGTTTTTTTAACGAACCCTTGACAAACAGGTAGGCACTGTGCTCGGTGGTTCCATCCTTGGTCCAGATGCGTAGGGTGTACAGACCTTCATCATCCTTGTTCAGGTGAGGAAAAGTGAGCTTGGCAGTTCCACCACCAACGGACATCTCCACCCATCTGGACGGCTTCAGTAGAATATCTAGACATCATTGCACACAAAATCTATGGAAAACTGACCCCCACCCTCTGAGTCTTTTACAGGACATATTAGAGTAAGACTTTTTTAGAGAAATTACAGTGTAGATAAGCACTTAGAGATAGCCTCTTACCATCTCTGTACCACATAACTTCAGGTGGCAGGTTTGGAAGATCAGGCACTACCACCATGTTAGCCACCAGAGTTAGCGACTCGCCCTCATTACCAAAGGTCACACCAAAACTTTCCAGCAAGAACACCTCCAGCTTGCTACGGTGGATACCACTCAGCAAGGGCCCTGCAAAGGAGCGACACAATCACGCTAGCCTTTCTGTGCACATCAGTGTTGCTGTTAGCACTTTCAATTTTAACATTTATTTTAGTTCCTAGATTATTTTTATCTTTATTTCAAATGTGCTCTGTGTAAATCAATAGTTTTTCATTTTCTATTTTCCATTGAAATCAATTGTTTTATTTATCTGTGTAACAATTCTTTTATATGAAGCATTTTCTATTGCCACTGTGTATGAGAAGTACTATATAAACAAATCTATCTTGCCTTGCTGTGGAGTCTCTCTGTCAATGCCAAACCATCTTGGTAAATTAAGTAAATTGGTCATGATGTAATTGCACTAAGTTGTATTATTTACAGAAATGACATGGCCATTTTTTGTTCATCGGACTATGTAGTGTCTACTAGAAAAAACCTTGGCTTATCCTTTATAACAGCATAGCTTCCATAGCTTATCAAGCCTCGGACACAGAGGGTTATTTGTGGCTTATGATCTCAAGAAAGGCCCTGGGCCTTAGCCAGCGTCTCAGCACCCTCTCACCAGGCAGATGGGAGATCTCTCCTGGTCCAGTTGCTCCTGCAAGAAATCAGGACCACAGTCAGGAAAACCAGTAGAGAGAAGAGAAAATTCCCTCAGCACAAGAGGATAAAGAGGACAGGACAGAAGGAACTTACTTCTTACACACACTGTGGCCTTGGAGACAACCTTCCCCTCAGAATTGATAGCCACAGCACTGTACACTCCAGAGTCGGCTACAGAACATCTACAGGGATAATATGAAATACCTATCAGATACCTAAATTAACAATTTAAAGAAAAACCTCCAAAAGGGTTATATAATTGGAAGCAAGGCTCAGTGAAGTGTTTTCAGGGAAAATGTGGACCAAACTAGGCCATATGGTACACACATTTACTTCCCTGCAGGTACTGTGTCTCTAGCTAAGACATCTTATGGTCCTTTTAAACAGGCCAGCCAACTTAAAACTGACATAACATGAACATCTGCTTAAGGTGGAAATTGTTTTCAGGATGATTTACATTCTAATGCTGAGAGCACACACACACACAGTAAATTGTGGTAAAACAGACTTCCTTATAGCATTTTTTAAATCTTGGTGTTGTGATCTTTTTATTAAATTTACCTGTATTAATCAAATTTTTATTAAATTTGTTCTACAAGCTGCCTACAATGTACATCATCTCTAGCAAGACATGGTGGGGATAATCAACTAAAGTAGATGAAAGGAACTGCCTTTTGCAATCCTGACATCTCCCCAGTAATTCTCCATAGCGTTGATGAGCCATCACCTAGGTGCATGGGTAAAACCCGTTTCTGAACATGATCTTCTACTGCTGGCCACATTGGCTTGGATGAGAGATCTAAGAAAGGCAGTGCTTGTCTTAAAGGAGAGTCCAGCGATTGAGAATAGAAGGAGGAAATGTGACCTTCACAGCCCGCACCAACTATTTTAAAGTGCCCCTTCAACTTCTGCTTCAAAAGACAAACTGTTCCCCATTCACCGGACAGCACTTCCTACATTTACAACCCATTCATTCTCTTTCCAAAAGGAAAAACGGGGGAAAAGTCCCCGAGATTGAATGAAGGCTAATTTGAATTAAGAGCTTTAAGACTTTCACTACTGTAACGACAGTGTCTGCTGGACTCAGATGGCAGGCATTCCGGCATCGAATGACACAGAGCTCAGCAGTGCGGCACCAACAGCTGAGGCATCATGGAGATGAGGGCGGGTCCTCTCTGAGACCAAATAGGCAACACTCGCTGTTACAGTGGCGCCATTCACTCTCACTGGTATGAGTTAGCGTTTGTGGGCTTTGGGGGCTCTTCAGATGGCGGTTCATTCTCCATGACTGTGATGAAAAAAATGCACTGACATACTGGAAAACTCAATTGAAACTGTTTCAGACATTTGCTCTGATTTGCTCTGTAGCACCAATTTGTGGTAAGTGGCAAATAAGTGGGCTTTTAGAAGTTTATATCGTGGAGATAATGAAAGATGTTATCCTGAGAGTTTGCTGGGTGAGTTCATACCTGCTAATAATCAGACCATGAACTCCATATTTGTTCTCAATTTTGTACTTTCCAGGTACACTCAGTGGATCAATCACAATATCATTCTTATACCTGCAAATGTACAAGAGATATTTATGCCATTGTAACCACATAAATTAACTGCTATACAAAATCTACTAACAATGTATTCATATCATTATGATCTGATAATGCATGAATGTAAAGAACTTCAAGGAAATATTCTGCATGGATTAAGTGGAATCATTTGCAATTAAAATGGTCTAGTAGCATTTGCCATATTTCTTAAAATGGGGGGAAAATAAACAAAAACACTGGACTGCAAAATAACAACTTCACTTCATGATGTGATTATTCAAGAAAGTGTCATACAAAATCAAGGGCAAACCATTTGACAATGGGAGTGGGATAGCCGGACACAGTGCAGAGGAGTTTGACTGGAGTCTTCTCCCACACGGTGTGAGATCTCAGGCCCACCAGGAAGTCTGGGACTTTGGGGATCTCAGTAGGAACTTCCTTCCTATGAACCGACATTCTTTCCCTGACCTGACACAGGACATTGATATTTGAACAGCTCATGTAGCAAGACTACAAAGTAATGGCACTGGCAAACAAGAATTCTAAATGGACATTTGCTACAGAAAAGGCTTCTGAAGTGAGTGCAGAAATGTTCTGAACTAGTAATTCTCATCAGAGTAATGATCAAGTGGTGTAGTTTAATCTGAAGGGAATGGTATTTACCTGAACGGCATTTAATCTGAAGGGAATGGTATTTACCTGAACGGCATTTAATCTGAAGGGGATGGTATTTACCTGAACGGTATTTAATCTGAAGGGAATGGTATTTACCTGAACGGTATTTAATCTGAAGGGAATGGTATTTACCTGAACGGTATTTAATCTGAAGGGGATGGTATTTACCTGAACGGTATTTAATCCGAAGGGGATGGTATTTACCTGAACAGCATTTAATCTGAAGGGGATGGTATTTACCTCTCTCGTAATATCAATGTTCTCCACCTGTTCTTGAGTGGCTACTTTAATTCTATGCAGCTCCTGCTGCAGGGTTGTCAGGTCTCTCCCAAAATGAGCAGCCATGCGCTGATACTCCTGCATTCCTTCTGGTTCCCTATAACACAAACACACACACACACACACACACACACACACACACACACATGCACGCACGTGCACACACGCACGCACACGCAATCTGAAATGTGGACTTGAATGTCTATTTTCAAGATCGATCAATACATCAGTTCAATTTACTTATGGTATGTGACTACTGACCTTCAAGTATCTCATAAAACAAATGCTTACAATATAACACTTGGCAGTATCCAGAGACTCATATTAGTTCATATTAGTTAAAATTAAACAAACAAACATCAAGAGTAACTGGAGCCAAGGTCACCCATGTCTGAATGTTTGTAATATACAGTCAGGATGGATAGTGTTTTTACATACAACTGATGAGAACACTAGTTCAGGTATTTTCTTACATTCTTACATGTCTTAATATAGCTTGCTGAGCAGTAGTGGCTACGTCAGCTGATGGAGTCTCACCTCTGCCTGAAAGCTGGCACCTTATAGGCTGGTTCTGCCATTGCCTCCGTGGCCTTTCCCTGCTCCGTCTTCACCGACTTAGAGCACAATTTCCTGTCCAACAATCAATGAAGAGCCAGTAGGAGAGCATAATGCATCACTATGCCTTTATAACACACTGTAAGAGGAGTTCTAACGTTATAAGCAGGCAAGGCATCTCTGAAGCAGCAACGATATGAGCGAGGGTCATTATGAACTGATGAAGCTCTGTTCCACTAAAGGACAGTCTCTCTCTGAATCCAACATGCATTTCCTGTACAGATGCTTAATTTCAATCCGCTTTACCAGAGGACCTCAGAGTCCTACAAAAGTCAAAACTAGTGAGTTTATGATTGGTTTTGAGTCTTGAATCCACTACTGACAGTGAATTCAAGACTTCTTTTGAACTTGTAGTGGATGTGAACATGCTGACCCCACAATGACTGTCAAGCAGGATGCCATTTTGCAATGTTAGCTTACTTGTACAAGTAGAAGCTCAAAGGCAAAATTAATATTCTGGACAAACATTAGGACATCTTGGTGCCATGTTTTTCTCCTGGAACCTTTTGAAAGGTATAAAGCATTGGAAACTTTCTGTCAGCAGCAATCTTGCAGTCACTAGTCAAGCCTTTTGGCCTTTAGAAAGTGCAAGTGAGAGCAGTGCATGGAGAGCCAGAGCTGCAGGCCCTGCCCAGGTTTACTGGCATGCCAACATGGCACTTAGCAGCATTACAATAAATCCAGATAGTATCCCATACCTTGTTTGAATCTGCTGGATGGCATGTTTTGTGCTTTGATATTCCTGGCTAACCTGTTTCTGTCTCTGCTGATAAAATGGCATGGCCCTTGTAGGCACGTCGGGATAACTTAAAAAGGACCCAACAGTCAGATCACAAGCCATTAAGCATTATTATTATTTATTTTCCTAAAGTAAGAATATACAGTTAACAATATGCATATCTCCTCAGACTCTTATCATTAGTAACAAAACCCCAGTTGATAAATTTACAAAAAATACAATCAGCTACGCCAGTAAAACATGATTAATGATATTACAGTGAATATTACACTTGATTTTTATAAAATCTTATCTACTGCGGTCATTTTGATAGTAAGAGAAAAAGATTCGAATTCAAATAATGTAGCATTCAAACAAAGACTTCAGACAGGCAAAAAAAGCTCTCTGCAGCTCAAATACATCACCTTATTAAGAAACAGTGCTAAGCCCACCTCAGAAGTCTAGAAAAGGGGGCTACAGACAATATTGGTAGTAAAAACGCCTTCAACAGTAGGCTATACAGTGTCTCTGACATTTGAACTCCATAAACAGGTTACTATTCATGGGGGTGTTTATTGTAAGAGAAAGTTACGCATCTTTAGCACCACCCCCAAACAAACAAACAAACAAACAAACAAACAAAGCCTTCAAACAATTAAAAAAAGGTTTTGATGGCAAAAACAAACACTAGCAAAACTTTTTTTTTTAAAAGCTAGCATCACAAATAGAACACCAATGTGCCTTGCCACCCGTTTACTTCACCTCAGAATCTACTTCCATTCCTTTTTATTTTTAGGCAAGAGTTTCATAAAACTGTGAACTTGTGCCAGTGTTGGAGAGGTTTTCTTAAGCAGTTATGCTGACGGAATAATGAATACAGACCTCGACTTACCCCAGGAGAAATGAACAGCGTTGAGTGTTGGAAGATCAGCTTGACAGCACTTGAAAGCCTCTTGCTGATGGTAACAAAAATAATGCACTCACTTAGGGAATGCCTTCTCACTTCCACCCCATGTATGGATGCACTTAAGACTATATATAGCATTTACCTCCATTTTCAAACGCATTAGGTTCTACCAGTTTGTAAAATGACGGTAAGGATTAGTATAAGATAATAAGAGCGTAGATGTATTAATGTAGGTGTCTGTGGCAATTTACCATCGTCTAATTGAACAGATGATTTTCAAATTAGCGGAGATAGAACGTAGCATAGGTTATACGCACACGTCACCAAAGGAAAACGCTTTTTTAATGAATTTTGTCTATGGCACATGCGCAACAGCCTTTACTATAACTGTGGACAAACAAAAACCAAATAACCAACAACATCAACAACAACAAAAATAAAAACGAATAACCGACATTATGACAATTTGTCTTTAAATTAAAATGAATAATGTCTTGGAAAATGTTTGCGTTCCTGTCCAAAGTCCTTTTTAGGGGTATTTTGGATAGTCCTGCCTCCTGCAGCAGGTGCCAACAGCCATTTTTAACGTCAGTGACAGTAAAGAAATAAAGGACGTATAATTGACAGGGATAAATAAATCCTGTTTTTAAAAGGTGAAATGGGTGACTATATTAGTCTATACAAAAGCAGTCAAAGAAACAGATGCCATATCTGGGAGGCTCTGTCTGTGTTCGTAATAAAGGAAAGGGTAAAAATCCAAAAGCATAAATTATCATAAAACAAACACACACCTGTAGTGACTTTAGAAAGTAGCCTATACTCTCCATTACCCTTAGGCAAAATCTGTTCAATTTTACCATTAGAAAATAACACATCAATATTTCTGCATTAGGCATGTCATTTGAAATCAACCAACATCTGAAGAGTATATTCAGTGATTCCATTTTACATATTTCAAATCTGAAAGTTCCATGTTTTAGGCCTCAGATGTCGTTCTAGCACAGAATCATTTAGCAGGGTCACAGGACCTTTAGTAAATGGTTAATTAGCTCTCTCCCATTTAAGCCTCTAATCCGTGACTCAGGAAACTAGCCCCCTTTCCTCGAATAATGTGAATATCTTTTAAAATGGAGGTTAGTGCCCTCTAGGGGTTGATGGTTCATCTATCATTAGTCTTTACTGTACCCTGCACCCTCCCCTATCCAGAAATAAAAGGCACCAGTTTCTGCACACTATTCACCTATTGCCATTCCAACCACAGCACGTTACAAAAAACATATTCAAATTTTAGACAGAAATGATTTACTGAACAGTGGTTATTGTCTTTGAGAAAATAGTGTCAGGTACCTACAATATTTTCACTTTTTAATCAAGTCATTGGAAAACCTTAACAGAGAGACAGGATCACAATAGCTTACTTTAAACAATTTAGGAAGAATCTTTGGTTTATATATCTGAAAAGCATAAGATATATTTAGATACCTACACAGCACCCATCAGTGATGTTGGGAGTACTGCCATGTTTGCAACAATTTTTCAAAAACTCTAAAGCAACTTTCCAAAAGTCACTCCCTTTGTGCTTAAACAATGCAAAAGCAGTTAGTAAGAAAACAAAACAGCTCTTTAAAGTGCATATCAGTAGCTCTGAGTGCATAGGAGAGGTAGACTCCATTTAACTCAAGTCTCCTCGTCTCACATTAACACTTCGTTAGGTCCTACTTTATATTAAGCATATTGTACATTTGTCTTACTGTAGACTGACTATAATGAAACATTTATGGTACTGTGAATACTTCTCAAAATTGCTATAGATAACATGCATGCAACATGCAACTGAGGTTTAGGTGGCAGGTTATAACATGGCAAATTATTCCTGCATAATACAAGGTGCACATGTTTTTGTTTGTTGTGCTTTTTATACTTTTAATAAGACTTCGGAGACCTATAGTAAAGTGGGACCCAACAGTCTACAGGTTTTGACTAGTTCTAAGTTTGGTTCTGAAGCGCACCGACAGCTACGGCCTTGGTGATAACTATGCTGTAATGTAGAAATATAATTATGAACTGAGAACATTAAACAGTGGCAAAGACAGACAGCATAAACAGCAAGAAACAGTCAGTGTATGCTGCGCAGTAGTTTGGGATTATGATGCAGAAAGTGCATAAAGTCAGCATTTGTTGAAAAAAAAAACATTCAGATCAAAACACATCTTTAGTATCTTAATTAGATATGTAGAATAATGGAACCCATCACTCTCAAAAGAAAGAAAAAGCTTTAAAAAAAGATCCCAGATCAACATTTTTGAACAGAATGGCAGTCAACGAGAGCCTATTCAAGAGCAGGAAACCCTGTTAGACCAGAGGAGTAATTGAGCAGAGCTGCAGAGCACCTAAACCCTGCACAAACACATTAGATACTGCAGCACGGGCAACACTTGGCCTTCTCTTCATTAAAATTTACAAATTAAGACAATTCAAATTAAAATAGGGACAAGTTATGCATATCTACAAAAACACAAAAAACTTACAAAGTGTAAACATGAAAAGTGTGTAGTTGACAGCAAGCATTGATAGTGATAGAATAAATTAGCTAGTCTTGTTACAACACTTTGGTTTGGATACATCTGTCTGTAGCACAGTGGTGCGTTTGCACTAAACGTCACAGCAGCAGTGTGGTGCTCACTCAGTCTCTGCTATCATACTGGTGCTGTCTGCGTCGTCAAAGTTCCTCTGGTAGCGCACTGTGGAGAAGAAGTGCTGCCGCGTCCTCTTGTACACGATGAAGAGCACCATGGTGGTGAGGCAGAGGAGTACAACGATGAAGAAAACCAAGGCCACGGGCGTGCCCTTCGATTCTGTGGCAGCATGCAACAAGAAACAGCCTTCAACTCAACCTGAGGCATACAATGTGATCCACTATCAAATGCTAAATCCCTGACTGTCTTGTGTATAAAGCCTATGCCATCACTACACTGTGCTAAGGATGTGCATGAGTGTGTGGGCATGCATACATCTGTGTGTGTGCGCGTGCGCATGTGTGTGGCCCTGGATCACTCACTGACTGGTGCCTTGCACACAACACGGCTGTGGCTCTCTGTGCAGTTGGCCGTGCTCCACGTCCCGTTCATGGAAACCAAGACAGCACAGCCCAGCTGGGGCTGAAAGTGGGCCCAGTTGGAGAACTCCATAGAGCTGCCATCGATCCAGCTGGTGGCTTTATCTGCACATTTCACGGGATTATCATCAGTGGCTTGCAGCACTGCTTCATTAATCTCCGCATGATAATAATAGCAAATAATCCCAGTGTGTCGAGAACAGGAGGGAGTACAGGGCAAAGAGCAAAATGGGTTCTTGCTGGAGTTACTGTTACCTGTAGAGATGGTGTTAAGACCCAACCAGACGCGACTGGTGATGAAGGGGTTTTCAGCTACATGTCGTGTGACGAAGTCATTCTCGTCCATGTTCTGAATGGTTAAAAGCTGAGACGAGGAATCTAGCAAACCAAACAAGACCCATTACGCAGAAAATGAATCGTTTAACTGAAGGACTGACAGATCGAGAGTGTTTCCTTTTACACAAAGAGAAACCTGCTTTACTTTTCCTCTTGAAATGGGGGAAACATTTATACTTTCCATACATACAGAGAGAAGTTCTCACATGGTGCTCTATGGTTGCTACATTAAGCATACTAATGTCATGTAAAATGCTGGAATCAAATTCACATGAAAGTCACACTGTGACCAAACTGTACCCAGTTTCTCACAGACTCTCCTGGCATCCTCCATGGTGTAAATTGAATAGTTGTAGAGGGTCATGTCGATGGCATAACAGTGAGCTTCATACTGGAGCCATGAAGCCTGCCCATCACTCATAGGACAGTTACTGCTGAAACGAGTCGATGTTTTAAGATCTGATAAAATCAAAAAAACAAAACACCACAAAATAAATGCAATACACAGTACAAGGCATAAACAGAAGCCAGTGCTTTCTTAATTAATCTTAGTAGGTTAAGCTTCACAATATTTCCTCAAAGTAATAATAATGTTTGACAGAACTAGCTATTGCCAGGTTAACTGAGAGAGCGCGCGCGCGTGTGTGCGTGTGTGAGAGACATGCTGGTTACACCAACAAATTTCTCCTGCAAGTACATTTATGTGTATGTATGAATGTGTGTGTCTTACTGCTGATAGTGCGGTAACAGATGGCTCCTTCCAACTCAGCATAGCAGTTGACAGCGTACCAGCTGCCTTTAGAGTCCACGTACACACATTTCTCCTCAGAGACAGAGCCAGTACCCATAAACCCTTGAGGCTGGAACTGCAATGACGTCCCATCTGACCATTCATAGGGCCAACTGTTGAACTATAGGAATGGACAAGACTCCAGTTAACACCAACCATTCATTCATTCAACATGTACAAACATTACATATCCATGTACCCATATATTAAATCCTTAACATTATTTTTTATTTTATTCATAAATACAGAACAAAAATAACAGTCAGTCAATAGGCCATCTAACCAAAAAAAAAAAAAAAAAAAAAAAATGAAAACCAGTCTAGACCCGATGACGTACATCTTGCCTGGAGAGGCCAATCCAGAGGGGGAATCCATCTCGTTTAACGATCAGAGCCATGTCTCTGTTGACGGTCTCATTGTGAACGCTTGCAAGATGGTCACCATCACGCCTACATTCCTCCAGGGCCTGATACCAATTCACTTTCTTGGCGAGCACACGGAAGTTGTATCCAGGTGGAGAGTCCACATCTATAGGCCTCAATCGGTATTCATCTTTGGGATCTTGAGGTAAAACAGACAAACACTGAATATGTGCTGGTTTGAACGAGAATATGTTCATTCCATTCTCAAAACCACAACTGTCGATTGACGTCTTACCATTTTCAATTTTGCACACCACAATGGTCCTCTGCTTGAATTGTGCAAAAACGCGCTCATCCTGGATCAGGTCCCACTCTCCACTCAGACTGAGGCCAGCCATGAAAGGCTCGGTTACATTTGGTCTTCCAGATTTCCAATTGGAGTACTGAACGTTGGTGTCATCATACCACTTCATCTGATTACCTACAGGAAGCCAATAAGAAGAGCATGGAGCATGTAGCACACCACCTCAACTACCCCTCACAGCTGCTTTAAGACAGAACATGTAACGGTTGTGCGAGAACTGTAAATAAGCACCGACATCGAAAGAGAAATGTTCCACAAATCTTTAAATGTAAAACTACATTATTTATTTTAGTACATTTCTACACTGATAGCTATGCCATTTATCCTAGTGAATTTCTACATGTTATTTATATGAAATGCATTTCTAGATTACTACAGTGTAGAGATTCTACATGAATATCTGTGTCATTTATTAGAGTGAATTTCTACATTTTTATATGAAATGCATTTCTAGATTAATAGATACAGTGTAGAGATTCTACATGAATATCTGTGTCATTTATCCTAGTGAATTTCTACATGTTTATATGAAATGCATTTCTAGATTAATAGATACAGTGTAGAGATTCTACATGAATATCTGTGTCATTTATCCTAGTAAATTTCTACATGTTTATATGAAATGCATTTCTAGATTAATAGATACAGTGTAGAGATTCTACATGAATATCTGTCATTTATTAGAGTGAAATTCTACATGTTTATATGAAATGCATTTCTAGATTAATAGATACAGTGTAGAGATTCTACATGAATATCTGTGTCATTTATTAGAGTGAAATTCTACATGTTTATATGAAATGCATTTCTAGATTAATAGATACAGTGTAGAGATTCTACATGAATATCTGTCATTTATTAGAGTGAATTTCTACATGTTTATATGAAATGCATTTCTAGATTAATAGATACAGTGTAGAGATTCTACATGAATATCTATGTCATTTATTAGAGTGTAGAGTCTACCTTCCTTCTGTCTGTACATCCCCAGCCACACAAACTTGGCCAGGTCTTTGAAAGGCTGAAGCTGCGTCTTTATAAATTCGTTCTCCTCCTCGTTTCGAATGGTCAGGATATCTCCCTTTCCAACTTAAGGCATGACAAAAACAAGTCTAATGCTTCAATAAGCTCTCACAAATATCACATAAACAACTAAACGTTTTAATTAAAAGTCATGAATTAAAATCCATTGTTGCTATAGGCAACAACCGGTCTCTCGTACCAAGGACCTCGCATGTTGTCCGGTCACTGTTCTTCTCCTGCTCCTGCCACCTCACAGATGCAAGCAGAAAAGTGTAGCAGCTGTTTTTGAACGGGATCCAGTTGGGTCCGTTGTTCTCATGTGGACATTTCATTACATCTTCAGAAGGTGTGATGTGCTCATCTAGTTTATCATTAAAGACAGACCCATGTTATCACAAAAAGCACGATGTTGCATAACAGCCTAATTACTGTACTGAATCCATCCCTTGTCAACCGAGTGTCTCAGCAAAGTTCAAACTGCTAATTTACTCCATTTCGTTACTCTGATTGCCGACATCTGAATAAAAGTGATAAAAACAAAACCAGTCTCAGTGCTCGTACCGTGTGGGCTGTGGCAGAAAGCACCTCGCAGCTGTGTCTCACATTCCGTGGCCTTCCAGAAGCCATCAATATCCAAGTAGACACAGCGCCCTTCAGTGACCTCCGGGCCCCAGCGACTGAACACAGTATGGCTGTGATCCGTCCAGTGGTACTGCTCCTCCTGGACAAACAACATGTGGATTTTTAAAGCTTAAAGAGAATCCCAATGGGTGAAAAATCACCTTCCTGCTTGAGCATTTCAGCACTGCCACAAGGCGGTGACAGTGTGGGTGTGTAGTGTGCCCACATGCGAGTCACAGACGCTTACATCTTCACTAAACAGTCCAATCCACAAAGCATGGCCAACTTTGTTCACATGCACAGTGAGCATAGCCTGCAGGTAGGTGTTGGGCACGCTTGCCAGGTCCATGCTGGACAGCTTGCATGACTCCAGAGCTTCGTACCAGGTCATGTTGCTCCCGTTCTGCGCCAGAACCACCATGAACGTGTGATCGCTGGCTTGGAACTTGTAGTCTGTCATAACTGCAGACTCCTGCTTATCTGAGATAATCAGAGCAAATCAACACCAAAAACACCTGTTGTTTTTAACAGCACAAGAAGCTAAAGTTTAAACTCTACAATGGCAGGACAGTGTTACCTGTATAGTGTTGACACATGGTGAGATTTTGCTCATCAAAGCAGGATGTGTAATCCCAGGTACCCAACATGTCAGAGTGGACATCGTTATACATATAGGCACATAGTTCCAGCCTGCCCTGTTCAAATCTCTGACATACCAAACAAAAATATAAGCACATTTCATGCTACAAAATTTGGATAATTTAATTATTGATGAATATTCAAAATGTCACTGAGGTATTTTGCACATTGTTGATGATGATGATGATGAACACAACACTGTTAGAGCGATGTTTTGTGAACTACTGGCATCACTTCCAATATGTTGGAGAGAGAAGAAACCACTTGCATTGATATGCATGGGCCGCAGCTGACCATGGAGCAGGGGGTTAAAGTTGAGGTATGTGACTGGTGAACTGTCCACCCACTGTGTGTCATGAAGCCTCATCATCAGACCAATCCAAAGCTTCTGTGGTTCTACTGCTAAAAGACTGGTGATGAAGTCTGTGGAGTGGATGTACGGCGGGAGTGAGAGGCCACCATAGGCCAGTGGAAGAAGAAACTACAAACTTACAGTGGGAGTTTAGAAACTTGAGACTAGATCAATACTGAACTTCAATCAACATTCATTTGTTATGATGGTTAAGGTTACAGTAAAAAGTTGTCAGCCTATGTAATCTATGCAGTAAAAACAAAAGAAAATATTTTGTGGCCAAAGGCTGAGACACAAATTTTGGTTTTCACAGTTTGCTGCTTCAGTTTTTATGGTGGCAATTTGCGTTAACTCTAGATTGTGACAAGTGATCAGATGAATAGAAATTAATTGCAAAGTCATTACCTGCCATGAAAATTTACTTAATGAGGAAAAATTACTGCATTCCAGCCACTGCATTTCAGAACTACCACAAAATGGCCTGCTAACATAATTTCAGTGATCTTCATGTTAGCTCAGGAGAAAGTGTTATTGAAGACAAGGCAGCTGATATCACCGACATGCTGATTAGAAGAGCAGACTGGTTACTTGAAAAGGCTGGTGGTGCTTGATGTTTTCTTCTGGTAACCATGGTTACCTGCAAGGAAACATGTGCAGTCATCATTGCACTGCATCAAAAGGGCTTCACAGGCAAGGACATTGCTGCTTGTAAGAGAGCACCTAAATCAACCATTTATCAAATCATCAAGAACTTCAAGGAGAGTTGTTGAATTATAGTGAAGAAGGCTTCAGGGCGCCCAAGAAAGTAAAGCAAGCGCCAGGACGTCTCCTAGAGAGGATGCAGCTACGGGATTTGGTCACCACCAGTGCAGAGCTTGCTCAGGAACGGCAGAAGGTAGGTGTGAGTGCATCTGCATGCACAGTGAGGAGAAGGTTTTTGGAGGACGGCTTGGTGTCAAGAAGGGCAGCAAAGAAAAACAAGGACAGACTGCCATTCTGCAGGAAGTACAGCGATTGGACTGCAGAGGACTGGGAAGCCATTTTCTCTGCTGAAGCCCCCTTCAGAATGTTTGAAGCATCTGGACAAATGATTGTTTGGAGAAGAAAAGGTGAGCACTACCATGAGTCATGGCAACAGGCTTCTCATCCAAGGGTGTGAGTTTGTTCAAAATGTGACCTATGAACACTGCCAAGAATAAGGAATGGTATCAAAACATCCTACAACAGCAAATGCTCCCAATGATCCAGGAGCAATTTGGTGATGAACAATGCTTTTTCCAGCAGGACGGCGCACCATGTCACAAGGCAAAAGTGATAACTGAGAGGCTTGGTGAACAAAACGTTGAAATATTAGGTCCATGGCCTGGAAACTCCCCAGATCTCAATCCCATTGAGACCCTGTGGTCAGTCCTCAAAAAGAGGGTGGACAAACAAAAACACAGAAACTGTAATCGACTCCAAGCACAGATCAGGCAAGAATGGGTTGCCATCCGTCAAGATTTTGCCCAGAAGCTGATATCCAGCATGCCAAGGAGAATTGCAGAAGTCTAAAAAAATAATAATTGCAGAAGTCTTAACAAAGAAGGGTCAACACTATAAATATTAAGTCTTTGTTTAAACTGGATGCATATGTCAATAAAAAGATTTTAAAACTTGTACAATTATAAGCGTTTAATTATAAGCACCACTGTACCATATAAAAATCTGACAAAAGTATCTAAAAAAAAAAAAAAAAAAAAACCTGAGGCAGTAAACTGTGAAAACCAAAATTTGTATCAATCTCAAAACTTGGCAACGATTGTAGTTTATTTTGACAAAATAATTTGATTGGGCAAGAAACATTCCATGAGTGCTGATAGAGTATAACAGCACTGGGACTTTGAACTATACATGTATCACACTATTAACTGTTAATTACATTAATGATTGATACAACTATGATTCGATCTGAATCGGTAAACGTGATATTACTTGAGGTGTAGCTATAGTTACCATATACAACCACATGACCTATGTATCGGATCCTTGGACATGACTTATTTAAATTCATATGCATGCTCATCATATATTTACCCTGTCATTTCAATTAAACATAATGCATCTTTAGACACTACACAAGTTTGCAAACTATTTTGCTTGCATGGCTCTGTATAAACTTGTGTTCTGTTGTCCATTATTTCAGCATTAAATGATAACTAAATAAATTAAATTAAATAATATCTCTTACTTGAGCATTTGAGATCATCAAGCTGCTGTCAAAAAGTGACAGAGCTTGAATAAAAGGTTGAATATCAAGGTTGAAACATGCTGTCTCACATATGAAAGACTAAAAGATCACATATAATTGTCATTGTAATACTGATCTCAAGGTTAACAGGATATCTTCAGAAAATGTTTGCACACTGACTTGCTTAGAAATCTACTAATTGGAGCAAGTCTTCGTTTGACCTGTTTAAGCAGATGTGAACCTGCTCTGGTATTAAATCAACTCCTTTGTGTGCATTAGTGTTACTCCTTTTGGTGAGGGGAGGTTCCAGACATCACTCACCCTGTTCAGCCTGGTCTCTGATGGACAGGAGGGTTCCCCTCAGGGATTTGCATTTTTCAACAGCTGCCTTAAAGCTCATGTACTGAGGGTTTCTAAGTACTGTGTAGCACTGGAAAATGCAAACACAAAGACTTCAGCAAATCCAACCCACTGCACAGGGTAACAGAAAAGTAAATGAGGGACAGTCTCCCTATTAGAGAAAGGCCCAAACATAAACCTTGTCTCTGAAGGCATGGGTTCCATTTTCACATGGCTGGCCGGGATGGTGAGGCTCTTGAGTTCCAGCTTCTACAGATGTAACGTTCAGCGTCTCGCACACAAACGGCTGTTGAGCGGCACAATTTATCTGGAAATCTGTACAGCGAATGTGAGTTAGTGTTACAGGCAGACATTTGACTTGAAAAGGTTAATATTAATAACTATTAATGGCATTGTGGAAAGCCTATTGGTATACCTGGCATTAAGGAGTCTGACTTGAAGGAGGTGCATCTGCCTAAGAACACAGCGTTGTAGAAATGCATTCGAGAGTACCTAAGAACACAGCCATGGGGCAAGCACCTTAGTGCCTAGTACCTTAATGCCTAGTTATTTGGTAGACATATTAAGGGGTGCCCAAAACCTCACCAAAAAGGAACTAGAGGACTTGGTTCACGAAGATCCACCCACCAACTAACATCCTTGGATCCTGCATTCTAGAACAAATCATTGACAACAGAAATGTTGTAAACTCCTGGCCTGCCTGAGTAGCTCTGACACTGCCCCCATCTCTCCCTGGAGCAGGAGTGCGCCGATGTAAGGAGCACTACCTTAAAGAGCTGCTCCCGCAGCCGTCTGGCTGCACTCAAGGTCTGCGGAGCCGCCAACTTGCTCTTGTTGCTACTGCAGTACAAGCTGGCCTCCTCGAAGGACAGCTGTGGACTGGTCACAAACCAGAACTCCTGGCTGTCGATGAACACGGATGAGTCATGGTGGCCGTCTGTACCACATGCGCACAAAGTACAAAAATGAGCCTCATTTAAGGGGAGGAGGGGAGGCACGGCAGAAGAGGAGTCATGGAAGTACATTACCTGGATTGTACCAATCTGGATTGTGTGGTTTTATACCTTAAAAAAAGCAAAAAGAAGAAAAATCTTTAAAATCATCCAGTGTCAAACAGCCTGATATTATTTGGAAAAACATTTAGTTTTCTAACCTCTTCCAAATGGTGTGAGTAAGAAGTATTGGGAAAAAGCGCCCAAACGGGGGCATATTTATTTATCTACATTCTGAACTTATTGGTAAAGCCTGTTGAACCCCAGACAGATATTTCCATAAAAAGAAAGCATTCCCATGTTTGTGGGTGACTTACCCCGGGGGATCTGACACACCCACTCCAGATGAGCGTCACAGTGGAAGGGTCGGTGGTAAAATGGGCGAACTGGAACATGGTAGAAGAAGGGCCATAGCTTCAAGTTTCCTTTCAGTGTCTGGTTTACAAAACACAGATACAGGTACACACACACAAACACACACACACACACACACACGTCTATATGTATGTACCACTCGCAAATAGCAGATGTGGCTGTATGACCCTACCAAATGCTTCCAATGGCTGGAAAATGTTGGACTGAAAGACAACACAGAGGCACTAATCATGGCAGCACAGGAACAATCTCTGAATACAAGATCAATAAAGGCTGGGCTCTATCACATCAGGTAGGACCCCGAGTGGGCTACACACACACACACACACACACACACTATCAAATATATATATATATTTTATATATTGTACACAAACTAATGAGGCAATGACACACCGCAGACCAAAAAACAGTTCTGCAGTGAGGGAGATAAACCAGTAGCCTAGAATGAAGCCCACAGAGGCCAAGGGCTGACGCAGAATCTGAGCTCTTATACAGAGATGTCAAACAGCTGGAACCCACTGGCCAAAAAAACCCAACAGACTCTTCACATCGGACTGTGCCTGCTTTCATTTAGTTTCTACATGAGGAACTGCATACCAGTGTGATGATTACAGCCATTAGTGACCTCTGCTTGGTTCCACTCAGTGATGCTTTTCTGTAACCACCCACTCCCAGCTGTGGCCCTGTGGGAAGCCTGCCATGACTAAGCCAGAGCGCCGTCCACTGATTGGCCAACATGCGCCATGGACGAGAAATGGGTTCCTATCCATTACCATCCCTCCCAGTAAGCCCAGCATACGACTGAAGAGCTGGGAGCAGACTGAACCCCTCACTTTCATCTTCCACTAATGGTTTCTAAACAGTGTACAATAGACACAGAATAAATATTCCACCATCCACGGTTTAACAACAATAATTCCATATTAGCACCTTAACACCCAACAATAAAGTCGCATTTTCTGCAAGTGCCCCCGGTCAATAACACTGGTGCAGTTCTGAATGTGCTGGAATGATCGGAGTTCACCTTAAACGCCGCACAGTCTCTGTTATACTCGTCATCTTCATGGAAGTCTTGGGGAAAGATCATCATGGACACCTATTACAGAGCAACAGGCACTGAAATAAAAATGTCAGAAATCTCTCTGTATGCAAAAGAGGATAAAACAGCAGGCAAGTGGTGTGCATTTCCAGCACTGCTGGAGGACTAAGAAGAGGTAACTGCATCTGCCTAATTGCAGGAGGCTGGGAGCTTTTGAGAGCAGGTGCTGTTGTTATTGGTGACTCACAGGACGGCCATCACTCCACTCCCAGCTGTTGTCGTTGTTTGGATTGCGGCGATTTAACCCCACCCAGAAAAAGCGATCATCACTGCAAGAACAAAGCACCTCGTCAATGTGCCTGGTCATACGTAAATGTACACATGCGTGTGTTCGTGTGTTCGTCTGCGGGGTACCTAATGGACTCTCTCATGATGCTGTGTAGCGCAGTCATCTCCTGCTCCTCGGTGAAGCTGGGCAGATGAGCTCCCAGCTCCTCACAGAAGAGTTCTGCCTCCTTCCATGTGCGCTTGCGACTCAGTCGCTCCTCATGAAACACCTAGACGTGCGCCAGGGTTAGCGGAGTGCACCACAACTACAGTCAAAACTCTACACACAAGAAAACTAACCATCGTGTAAAAAGCCTAATTGAAGTATAAAAAAAAGAATATTTAGTTTTTTAATTGTGACGCCCACATAAAGCATGATAAATACAGCATCCTGTACATCACTACGAATGCATAAATGTTATAAAGTTTTGAGGCAGAAATCTGTAGTAACAGAAAGGCAAGACTGTGGATGTGCAACCACTTCCACTTTACATGATGACAGACATTCTTGCATGCACACGCACCTACTCAGTGCACACACACACCTTGTAGCAATACTTGATTCCCTCTCTGGTGACCCATCCCGGGGCACAGAGGGTTTTAAGATCAGGTGTTGGTTCAGGGGTTGCTGGAGGTTCATAAGTGATTGGTCTCTTACAGATACTACCAGCCTTAAACACAGTGCAGTTCTCCACAGACCACTGACCCACTGGAACAGCCGTGGACAACACTGCACAACCTCCTGCTTTAGCTGTAACACAAACACACACACACACACACACACACACACACACACACACACACACACGCACACACGCACACACACAAACAGCCATTAAACACTACTGATCAAACAAACCAACAATACCAGAGTTATAGCTTTAAATAAGCATGTTATAAAATATGGTAGACCAAAGACAGTTTCTCCTGATATTAGAGTTTGCAATTGCCAGCATTCTAATTCCTAATACACAAGTGAGCTCAACCTGGTTCTTGCCATCTCCAGTTGACAAATGCCACTCTTGCTTGTCCGGTCTGGCTGAACCACTGGTACTCTCCCGTTCCCTTAGAGTCCTGCAGACCCGTCCAGAAATACAGTGGCTTACTGCTGATGAACTCCTTCAAGAGACCGCTGACGAAGTTTTGCTCAAACCTACACACATGCACAAAGGCAGCAGGAGGGGAGCATGGGTAATTAAACAACAGACAGAGCTAGACCTGATGATCAAACTTCATTGGAATTCTACTGTTTAAGAGCTGAAAACACATTACCTGTCATTAATGGTAAGTTTACAGCTGTTCTTGTAGGAAACCTCCCGGGTGTCGACCTTGTAACAGGCATTTCTGTACCTCCTCCAATTCTGCACAAATGGAAGCGGAGAAACAGAGAGATAACAGCATTCGTGCTTATTTCTAGCCCTTCATGTCTGCTGAGCAGGAGTTTGTACAGGGGACTCACCTCGTCTTGTGGACAGTCGGCATCTGGCATGCTCTCGTTTACTGTGCCATTCTTCTTACACAGGAAAGAATTTGGTATGTTGCAAGACATCACAAACCATGTGTGATCCTGGCCAGGCAGGGGAGAGGGTCAGAGAAGGCTCAGGGTTAAATCTCCCATGGTGTGTACACCATATCTGTCCCCTTTCACTGACTGAGCAGTGAGACTTCAGGGTAGCACAGTGCCATACCTTGTCAAGGGAGACCACACAGCTTGTTCTGTTGGGGATCAGCAGTGAGGGCTGAGTACGCGCCCAGTAAGTGAAGGAAACTTCTGTTCCGTCTTCCCACCTGAACAGATTGGTGTTGCTATCGGCCTTTAGACCTATCCAAGTGTTCCCTGTATATGAAGCGTTTCCTGCATCTAAAACAATACATATACACATATACACATGCACGAACACACACACACACACACACACACACACACACACACACACACACACACACACACACACACACACACACACACACACACACACACACACACACACAGAGCATGTTACAAAAGGAGACCTTCATTAGTTCCCTGTATGATTTCATAATGCCTCACAAATGTCAGAGCTCTCGCACAGTGGCACTTACTTTTTTTTTTTTTAGACAATGTGTGACTGTGACTCTGTGTGTGTGTGCGCACGCACCAACTTCAAGCTGTGTGCTGAGGATCTCGACTTCCTCCAGACTGTGAAAGCTGGCTAGCTGTGCTCCGTACTGCACACACTTCTGCTGGGCACCTTCGTAAGACATCTGCTCCCTGGTGTTTGTTCCAAAGAGCCTGTAGCAGAAACGGCGCCATGGGACCCAGCCATCCTCACACTCTGTGGGCTTGTTCGCCACTTTACCTGCACAGAGAAATGGAGAGATCAGCTGGGAAAGGAACAGAGAGACTTCACATATGCTGATCTCTCCCAGAGGCTCTCCTGGAGGTCAGGAGGGCACCGTCTGCAGGAACCACCTGTAGCCTTCGTCTGGGTGGTGTTCTCCTTCTTTTCACAGATGTACGGCAGCTTCATTTCACATCCCATGGCCCAGAAACGCAGGTTCGAGTTAATCACTCCACAGTCTTTTGTTTGCAAGATGGAGCTGCCCCAAGATGACCCTGGCAATTGATACATTCATTAGCCCCCACGAAAGGTTTATTTTACAAAAGTAAACATACTGCTTTCTCCTTACCATAATGCATGATTAAGAAACTTTAGAGGAGCTATATCACCAACAAAAATGACTAAGACAGTCAGTTGGTGTCCCCCCCCCCCCTTAGAAAATACATGGGCAGAATAATTCCCTCACAAATATATTAAGACCCCATTCAAGCAGCTGACTTGTTATTCACACACAGGGACACTATAAGCAGACAGAAGTCACACAAAACACGCATCGTCCAGATCAACAGTGTCCTTGGCGATAATAGTATCCCATTGTTTCTAAAGCAGAATGCCACAGAAAGGTGGTGGGACTGTGCCATCTCTAAGCCTGAACAACGGCATACACTGTGCGCTGTGTAACAATAGCAAAGTATAAAATAGCTTGGCCCCTATAGATTCATGAAACTGGGAGATTTGTTGCTTTTAACTTTAAAAGTAGGTTGAGACCAGTTAAATTGCTCAAAAAAAGTCAATAGAATCCTTTTTGTAGGTACAAGATATACAAAGTAAGAATATTTAACATTTTAAATAAACAATTAGGCAAACAAAAAATTATATAGAGAAAATTCTGCTAAAGCATTTAAGGACAGTAATATACATGAAGCTAAATAAATAAACAAAATAGTAATAAATAGGTTTAATTAGAAATTACTTGTGTGTGATATAAACCACTGCTTCCTATTTATACAGCATGAAACTAAATATGTTTAACAAAGTAATACGTAGTTTTAGCATAGTCTTTTGTAAGGCTTTGGGAAATATAAGACTTGGATTACCTGCTTCCCATGGAACATAAGCTAGTGGTGATCCATCTGACCACTGCCACCCCTGCACCCAGTCCAAATGGTTCAGTCCAACCCACAGCTTATCTGGTAGGTCCCTCCATGCTTTAACTGCAACAGCACATAATAACTATCGCCAAGTGCCAGAGACAAATCCAAAAAGCATTAAAATAATTATTTTATTATGTAAATGTAGTATACTGCCAAACCAACATTTATAGCATTGTTATTTATAGCATGTTTCACATATAAATAGAACCAAAGATGATCTAGGAGACCAAAACTGTCCTGCTGTATGACTTCAAAAAGGTTAGGATGCACAAAATACTAGCCGCCAGTGGTTGTGAGGAAGTGGCAAATATCACATTACAGTGATGAGTCTCAAATGATTCAACATTGGAGAACAGGGAAAGGCAGAGAGAAGACAACAATCAGAGCACACGTATGTGCAGACGTTACCTGGTGAACCACACCTTACATGGTTTACATTAATGAGAAATAAATGTTCAAGTTACATAAACATTTATTTGTATAAACAGAACAGTTAAAACACTTAGAACACCTGCCTGAAGTGTTAAATAAACAAGTAGAGTAAGTATAGTGTGTGCATATTTACATATCTGCAGGTCTTGAACACTTGATACACTGAGCAAGTCTCCACCCTGACTGCGACAGGCATCCCGTGCCTCATGCCAGGTAACGAGGGCTACAGAAACCACCTGGTAGCAACGGCCATTCAGAGGGGGACCCCATAAAACACCACACCCCTCCTCTGAAGAAGGAAAACAGATGTGGGGGTATGACAGAGAGAGGGGGTGGAGAGAGAGAAAGAGATTTTTGATGGAAACACTCATGATTATCAACTAAACTTTACAAAAATCATAGGAAATTTGATTTGATTGAGACTAGATGTTTCTAACTAATAATTCTTCTTTTCTGGTGTTTGCTACACAGTGTTTTACTACACAGTTTTGTGCGTTGCTTCATGTCTAAATATTAAAAGGTATGCAACAAAACAATTAGTTTCACAGGTTTGATGTGAACCAATCTAGACTGAAATTTGTATTTGGCTCAGGACCAGCTAAGAGCACATTTTTTCAAAGCATTTTTTAAAGTATTTTACAATTACAACATTTAGCTGATGTTTTTATCCAAATCGACTTACAATTATGTAACACAACTGAACACAACTTGAGCAATTGACTGTTCAGGGTCCTGCTCAGTGCCCAACACCTGGAAGTGGTGGGACTTGAACTGGCAACCATCTGATTACAAGTTGAGTACATTAACCACTGAGCCTCTATAGACTCATTGTGCAAAGAATTTAACAGCCAACTGCTAACTACCACTTAAAATTGATTTACAGTACAGCATAAAATGAAACTTTTATATGATAAAAAGCTCACCATATTTGAGACAGCTTCCCCACATTTGATCCTCGTCATAGTTATCTGTAGTGGCGCACCACTCTAAAGGATGGGTGGTGTTACCACGGAGACAGCTGTGGTGCCAGGTGCCATTGTACAGGAAGGGGAGCCTGCAGGGTGCTCCTTTAGCGTTACCACCGGTGGTATGCATTGCTGGAAAGACAGGAAATCATGAGTTTATCAGAGCCGGAGAGAGAGAAGGAAAATGTGTGTGCGTGTGCGCGCGGGAGTGTGTATGCGTATGTGGATCTGTTGCAGCTGTACTTAAAAGCTTGGTCACTGCACAAACAATGCCATTCAGTAAAAATAAACAAAGGGAACATAAACCCACTGAAATCCCCAGAAATACTTTGCACCTGCTCTTAATTACCATCTTATTTGGTGCCTCTATCCATAGGTGCATTAGGTGTGTAGTTTTATAGACTACAAAATTACAATCAGATATCTTCTAATGGCTGTATCCTTATAAATATATCGTAATACCACAAGTGACAATTTAATTACACAACAAACATACCAGCAATTCTCAGAAGCAATAAAGACCACCAAAGTTCAAAAGAGAAACCTAAAGTAGATTAGAACTTCTTTCACTACAGTATGCTACCATATTTGGTTTATGAAGTATGACTCAAAACACACGCTGCAGAACGCTGTAAACTCCACTGCACTAGTAGAAGTAAACATAGAGAAAACTTCTAACCAATCACACCTTCTGAACACATACAGGTTTATATGGCGCGCAAAAAGCGTAAGCCTGACAGTTTAATAAGAGAGTTATTATCATACAGACAGTAACAAATAAACAGTCAGTAAATGAGAAAAAATGGTTTGGTCATAGTGGTAACAATGTATTTGCCTGTGAAAACTACAACAATAATCCAATCAACACCAATTGTTCAGACAATGAACTACACAACCATTTGTCATTAATGACTGCAAGTGTCTTTTGGTTCATTTTCAGGTACAACGACCATAACGAGTGCTCACTATATTAGTTCCTACACTATAGTAATTCATTCTCAGATGCTTTTAACAGTCAACTTTCACTTTCCTAAAATCAGCTCATTCACCAAAAGGTCACAGAAAACATCACAGAAGTTTGTCAAGGACAAAACATGTGAGCATCAGTCCGTTAATCTCTGAATACACAGAAATCACCAAAGAAGGACTGGTAACACAGCTGCTGCGTAGCTACACCTAATAAACAGGCAGCTTATCATTGCATGTGTGTCCAGTGTAATTAGTGCACACTTGAGGGTGTATGTGTGGCTAACATCTTTTACCTTGAAATGGTTGATCGCAGATGGTGTCAGAGGTTCCTCCCCTCACCCAGGAATCTGGCGTGTCCCGCTTGGCCATGACGGAGCCGTTGTGGGTGGTGGAGAGCTTCATCTGGTGAATGGTAAGGATGGAGCCGCCTAAGCAGTTCCACCCCGACAAAGGCACGTTGGAGCAGCTGGTGAGGGAGAATGTTTTTGTGAGAATGTCCAGAGCCAGGCATGCTGATGAGCCGGTGTGGAACAGCTGATGCTCTGCGCCCCACTTCCACGGACGGGTCGGCTCCTCCGAACACTCGCCCAGGATCAGAGAGCCCTGCCGCGCCTGCAAACATTTGCCTGTTCCTTCATGCTGGATGGCGAAGGCGTCATCACCTGAAGGAAAAGAGAGACAGACAGACAGACAGACAGACATCAGGGCACCAAATTAAGCGGTTTTGTGTATTTTTGACCTATTTAAGGCCACACCTCAGCGATCTCAAAGTTTACTGATTTTTTAAAATTTTCTCTAACAGATAGAGAAAATCTCAGTTGAAAAAATATCCAACATACAGAAAGACAAACTATTACTGTCTTGAGCTATGACAGGAAATTTCTGTAATTCACTTTAGTTAATTATCTAATAGTTTAGCTGCCACAGTTAGAGATTCTAAAATTAACCTGCAATTTAATCCAGAAAATACATAATTGTACAGTTGTACAGTTGAGCTGAATGCTTCAGAAGTTTACACACGTACAAAATGTCTGTCTGGAATAACCATTGTGACTTTCGTTTTAAAAGTAGAGGTGAGGTTCGATGTTCGGGTCATGAGTGGGAATTTAAAGAAATAATCCATGTTGTCTGACGACTGAACAGGCGTGTTACATTTCAAATGCACATTTCTAATTCCACTATATTAGCTATCTTAGCTATATTTAGGCAAATATGAATTGAAGCTTAGGAGTTGAAAATCTGAAGTATCGAGCTAAAACTGGTAGTTAAACAGGTCGTCTATTATAGTGAAGAAATAAGGCGTTTATATTTCGTCCAAAGTAGTTATTCAACAAACTTTCACTTTACCAAGAAACCAACACAGGGCTTGGGCGCGTCTGTTTGGACAACGTTAAAACAGGTTTTCGCCAGGGCAAACAAATATTGGACTATAACGTAGTGTGGGGCAGGAATGCGATCTTACCCGTCACTATACGCGTCGCGTTACTTCCGAAACGAATCGCAGTCCCTCCCAAAAGTAGACAGAGTAAAGAACACAGCAGCGCTTGGACAGGCTGGCACATTGTTACAAAATAAAACACTTCCTAAAGTCACTCGTCTCCCCCAGGAAAAGCATTTAGCTACAGCGATAAGCTCCGTCACTGACAACTTCCCGTCCCTGGGTAGCTCCGCGCAGCTTGTTATTGCCCTCAGTGGAGCTTTGTGATTCGTCAAATGCCAAATACGTAGTGTAGTAGACCACGCCCATAAAATGAGAACTCGCTGAGAACACGGATAAGCCATTTGCCTAAATACATGGAAATAAAGACGCATCTTGAATCAGCATTTTACTGTTAATATGTGCATTATATGTACATAAAATGCCCGAATTGATTTGCCAAACATGCTACAAACATTTTATACTTCATAACTAATTTACTAATGTAAAAAAGTAAATAAAGATCGCTTAGATCAAAATCGTATACAAAACACCCAAGGGAAATCAGCTTTGATGCCTTAAACAATAGCTTCAACACATTTATAATGAACAACGACTGTTCACTGTAAGATCTCTATCAGAGAGGAATTTCCTAAGCTTGCTTGGCTTTGCTCCAGTACAAATTTTTGTTTAGTCCACAATGAAACACTCACAGAGCAACATGCAATATTAATCACATTAAACTTTATTTCATCAGCTTGTAAATCAGAAGTGTACACTGTAAATGTTTTTAAAACAAACAGGTGACCATGTTTTGATCACATGTATTGGATGTACAAGCTTCCTACATATGTGTATTAATGTGTAACCAGAGAACACTCCCCTTAGCAACATCATACTGCTCTTCCCTTTTTCTTTTTTTACCTCATTATGAATACATTTTTTAAAAATTGTCAACAAACAAACAATGACTCACAATACTGTACAGACATTTTAAATCATGTGGCAGAAAAAAATAGGGCACACTCTTATTCCAAAAGCAGTTCCACACACAGAAAAAGTATTAAGAGTTAACTGCATTAACACTTTCAATACATACAGTGCATGTACAAGATGAAAATAAAGCTATGATTGTCTCGAGCTATAGACTAATGTAGGCCGGCAGACAAAGTGGTTTTCATCTGCATATCTTGACACACATCAGCTGTGGACTGGAGCATACACTGAACCACTCAGAGCCAATCACGGCACAGAAACTACAGGCATTATTCATCTATCCTTTCAGTTCAAAGGAAGGAAGCTCAGTCGGTCTCAACACAGCTGATGCTTTCACTGACAATATGTCTATCTCATAAGGCCTCAGAAGGAAAGTGGTTAAATACACTTTCAGAATTACAGAACAATGCTTCAGTCTCCTTATACTGAAATTGTATCATGACGCTTATACAGGCACAAGCAATAAAAATGTCAGCTGTACTTCCTAATACACTGATTGGCTGACATGAACAGGCCTGTTGTGGACAGCAGGGCTTCCAGGATTTGGACGTTGGTGGTGTCTAGGGAGCAGGAGCCAATTCTGGATTAGGGCACCCGGTATTGCCTTTATTCCACCACACAGGCCCACAGCATGGGGAGCCAAAGAGAAATACAGTGCTTGTCAAAGCTCATACATCTTCCACAAGGCTACTTCAGATAAAATGGGATTCAGGATTGGAGAAGCCCAATGAAGCATTGTGTTCAGATGAACAAGGGAACAAGCTGAACAAGGGACAAGAAGATTGTAAGTAACCTCTACTAGCACAGATTTCACCAGTGCCTGACACCGTTTTCTCTCTTAACAGCCTATAAATGTGTCTATAAAGTCTCCCTGATATTGTAAAAACAAGCAAACACTTCTGCTTCATTTAGGAAATCCCTCATTTTCTTTTATATGAGTTTTTAAAACTTCATGAGGCCTTTATGTGCGTAAGCCTGCTGTTCTCAGATTAGAGCAGAAAGAACCATATGTTTACCATTTAGATTTAAAATTCATCAGGTTTGGTCCTTTTGCAGCATCCCAGATTCTTTCATTCTGTCTCTCACACACTAGTGCACACACACACACACACACACACACACACACACACACACACACACACTCACTCATCCCCCGGTTGTGTCTCCAGGTCTGTGAGGAGTACATTCCCATCTGAGTCCGTGGCCTGAGAACTGCTCTGTCTATAGTAGGCGTTTCCAAGTGATGGAAGTCTCCGGAAGCCCAGTGTGTTCCTCTTATATACGAACCACAGCAATCCAGCAAGTACCGCAAAAAACAATATTGCTACTAAAACAGCAGCAGGGACAATTCCATGATGCAAACCTGAGAGAGAGAGAGAGAGAGAGAAAGAGGGAAGGAGAGAGAGAGAGGGAGAGAGAGAGGCATCACATCATATGCCTGCACATATAGCTTCTCATAGATGCATCTAATCATAATTTCAGAGGTCAGCCATTTTGTAGGTGTGTCTTAAAACATATCTACTTTAGCTGACATATAGTACAACGCAGTAAGGCAGAAAAACAAGACGACTTCTAGGACATTAAGAGCAGACGGAGCAGCGCGGCAGGAGGGCAACAAGGAGAGAAGACTCACTATTTAGTGCCTTCACTTCCACTTCTGGATCCACCTCTGCCGTGAAAAGAGAGAAAACAAAACAACACGGTTTCAGTGACATCTTATAAACGGCCAAAAACACGGACATTCATCTGTGACAAGACTGCAGTGATGGGACATCAATCGTCTTGGATAAAAATACTCAGTCTTGTGTTCCGTACTACCATCTGGACCAGGTTGCTTATGAAGGGGAATCTGATCGGCTCTAATCAGCCTGATTGAACCAGGAATTTGAAAATCCACTAAAGCCAATCTGGGGGGTGGGGGTTTACACAGAGAGGCAAAGGCATCAATATTCCTCATCGTACGGAGAATACGGCCAGTCATCTCAGTAGCAGAGCACCGAGTTTGGGCTACAAAATGATATTCAAAGCTTTTATTAGCGCAGTAAGAGTTTTATCAGATCCAAAACGGAAACTTGGTTTCACAGGAAACTTCCCTGCTTCGGGTTCTCGTCTCTGTACAAATGCTGCCACACGGCCTCGGGGAAGCCGAGGGTGGGCAGTGTGCTGCTTGTTTTGTTTATGTTCTGTAGACATCTTACAGACGACCAAAAACACAGACATACATCTGTGACAAGACTGCAGTGATGGGACATCAATCATCTTGGATAAAAATCTGTTCCATAATGTCTGAAGTCATTATCATGTGTGTGTCTGAAGTCATTATGATGCCAAAAGATGTGAAGCAGGCAAGAAAACAATACCTACCCATACTTTACAATACCTACCCATACTTTACAATACCTATACCTAATAACGATAATGAGCACAGATGTCCACTAAAGGCACATTTGATGTTGAGGTCAGAGGTCACATATGCATGTGGGCCACCTGAGCGTGTTTTGCATACGAAGCCCAGTCTGTCCCTGCAGTTGGCCAGTAGCCACTCGCCATCCGACACCCGTGCTGACACACACGTGTCCGCCTTCATCACACTCTTCTCCGGAACCTTCCAGCGCCAGTTGGTGTAGTCCAGCACTGACCCATCCATCCAGGACAAAGCATCTCCTGCACAAAACGTGTTGATTTTTTTTCCATGCAAATGACATTTACTGATCCTCTATATCCTAAAGAATTTATCGTCCTTATTGATTTCACTTATGGCTTAAAAAATATATCACAGCTGTCCATGCCAGAAGAAAAATGTGATAAGGTTAACCCACATCTTAAAATAGATCCCACAGCACAACTAAATGTTTATGGTTAAATAACCCATGATTTTGGAAGATTTTCAGTTCTCCATTTTATGTTCTTGGCTATGGAGATGAAAAACAAACGTGTCTAAGTCAGTGACTCTTACTGTCTATATCATAATAAATCCCGAGCCACACAGTCTGAAAGCCATCATAAAAGTCCTTCAACTGTTCCAGGAAGAAGCGATTCTCCGCCTCGTCTCGGATGGTCAAAACATCAGAAGAATTCTCTTGAAAACAGAAAATAATAACCAATAGCAAACTTATGAATGTAATCAGAAAATTCTCAGTAACCCATAAAAAGGCAATGGTGTAACACTAAAGCCCGGCACAGTTCAGAGAGTCACCAGAGAGCACTTTTAACACCCTTCAAACAGGCCAGTAGCACGGTACCTTTTTTCCTGCAGTATTCCCTTGCTTCCTCTAAGGGCAGTTTCAAGATAACCGACTCGAAACTGTAGCAGCTCCCCCGAAACTTCAGCCATGTTTCTTTGCAGACCACTTCATAGGAGAACGCAACCCTTTCTGAAGGAGGAAGAGAGAGGCAGTATATTCAGGATGAGCTAATCACAGATTAAGACAGGCCACAGTACAAAAAACAGGCCACTAAGGCTTAAATGTGTGTAGGTCTATGAGGGGAGCAGAGGAAAAAGCCAGACAGTGAGCCAGACTCACTCAGACGAGGTGCGTAGCACAGTGCTCCTGAGAGCTGCATGTCACAGTCAGCCCGGTTCCAGCCTCCTGTGACATCCATATACACACAGTCTCCCAACACAAAGCCTTCATCCTCCTCATCATCAGCCAAGTTCCAGTGTGTGAACACAGTGTCACTGCCATCAGTCCAATGGTAATTTATACCATCCTGTGGGAAGAGGGATTGTTCTATATTCATATCCACACGCACACACCCCGAATGTGGTGAGTACTGTATGATACTTACATCCTCGCTAAAGAAGCCAATCCAGTGGGGCGCTGCCAGCCTGTTCACCAGCACAGTGAGGTAGGCCTGATGGAAAGGGTCCGAGATGCTCACCAGGTCCATGTGTTTCTCCATACAGCTCCTCAGAGCTTCGGACCAGCTCAGGTTGCCACGGACAACATGGTAACTCCGGTTCCTGTACTCAGAGTCTAGGTAGGCAGTATCCCTATTTGAGTGGGAGGGACGTTTAGTCACATCTGAAGCAGAGAAAGAGAAAGAGAGAGAGAGAGAGAGAGAGAGAGAGAGAGAGAGAGAGAGAGAGAGAGAGAGAGAGAGAGAGAGAGAGAGAGAGAGAGAGAGAGAGAGAGAGAGAGAGAGAGAGAGAGAGAGAGAGAGAGAGAGAGAGAAAAGGAAAGAATTTGATGACAGATTCTGTGATGCATTACCTGTGATTCAGGTGAATATTATGCACTCATCATATGAATGAAGAATACGGACAGACATATAGACACAGATATACTATGAGCATGTCAGTTCACACCTTGTGGCTTTTGACAGACAAAGCCATATCCAACCTGGGTGCACTTCTCATTATACCAGGCCCCCACTAAGTGAAAGTTGTGATTGCTGGATAGAACAGTGCATAATGGTTCAGCCCCTACACTTGCAGTGTTTAACCATTCTTCTTCCTGTAGACAGACAGACAGACAGACAGACAGACAGACACGCATCATATCCAAAGATCCTGGGAAATCAGACACACACATTCAAATACAAAACAAACGCATCTCTACGTACAGTGCTGGAGCTCTTGGGTTCTACAGGAGACCAGTTGGTGTAAGTGACCGATTTGCC
Organism: Electrophorus electricus; assembly: GCF_041902795.1. Taxonomy (NCBI): domain Eukaryota; kingdom Metazoa; phylum Chordata; class Actinopteri; order Gymnotiformes; family Gymnotidae; genus Electrophorus; species Electrophorus electricus. The sequence goes on from NC_137522.1 coordinate 362,692, forward strand.
GCTAACCCACTTTGTGGCATTTGTGTCCCTCAGGCCGATCCAAACGCCGGGCGAAAAGCCATCAAGCAGCATGGTGACGTAAGCTTCGATCAAAAGACAGGAGGAAGTCGTGAGCAGTCACGGAGCACAGCTAAGGCTGCAGGACGCACAAGATCACAGGGCCACGCCTCCCTCACCTTGCTCAATACCATTCTCAATGCTGACCAGTGTTCCGTGGAGGTTGGCGCAGATGGACCGGGCTTCGACCCAGGTTTTCCCCTCCTCCTGCTGTGCTGGGAGGTGCAGCAGCAGACACTAGCCAAACAGATGAGAGAGAGAGAGAGAGAGAGAGAGAGAGAGAGAGATATGAGCAACACTGGTAATGACCAACCTCCAGCACTGTGGTTGTTAAGAGCACTGGACTATAGCATTTGGATTCTGAAATATTATGGAATTCTCAACCCTACATGCAGGTATGAAATGAATTAAATGTAAATGTGTAAGCGTGCATGTCCTCACTCTACCTTGTATCCAAAGTAGAACCACTTTGGCGGACAGGCACCGATGAACTTAGGCTCCCGTAGAACCTCCAGAACGGACACGGTCCTGCGTTTGCATGCATATGCACGGGGTTCTGCACAGCGCCCCGTTGACCACTCCCCTGCACACACAGTGGACACTTAGCCACAGGAAGGCATAGGCTAATGTCTGAGAACACACAAGACAACACACTCATTCTGATACTGTACTGCTCACCAGACAGAGATGACATATAAACACATTTTTGTCCTGTTGCTTTAAGAGGTCTTCCATTTTTCCATTTCTCATAGTCTAGAGCAGATCCATCAGTCCAGCTAAAGAAGACACACACACACACACACACACACAGGGATGTTCGCACATGCAAAAGACAAATGAGCACCAAAAGACTTATTACTGTCATAAAGACAAAATTGACCACTGTGTCAAACGTCTTTTTCCATAAACCTGAGTTAAGATGCAAAAGCACCTGTAGCCGTAGTGCCCACTGCCAGCGGAGAGACCAAGCCACCATTCGGTAGAGGCACGAGGGACCTAGATAAGAGAGAAAAAGAGAGGGAGAGTGCTCTCTCACAACTTACGCTGCAAAAAGGCACTTTAATGATGCTTTCTTGAGAAACCAATGAGACTTCACACCACAAAGTTGTTTGTGTGTGTGTGTGTGTGTGTGTGTGTGTGTGTGTGTGTGTGGCATTTGATGCTTAGAGGCCATTCCCAGCCCACTAAACTCCCAGTTCAGAGGCAGCAGGGTAGATTACTGACGCCCCCTGGGAGCTCAGATCTGTTCTGGAGGGAACTTGAACATGATTCAAAATCCTGTACATATTATCTGTTTGGGCATTTGTGCACCATCCATGTGTAACAGAAATAGATTTCAATATGACATCATATACGTGTGTGCATGTGTGAGTGTGCGCGTGCGTGTGTGTGCGCACACACTTTCATCATGTGTCCCTTGATAAAGCCAGCCTCTTCTTTGGAGTGTAAGGTTAGCAGGTCTGCGCCCATCATTTTGCAGGCAAACAGCACAGACTCCCATGGGAACGGCTGGCTGCCCAGGAAGTACTCTGCTCCACGGTAAAACACCCACGGCTCGCTCTCTACCCACACCAATAGGACGTCAACTTGAGGCACCGCCACTACCATCTCCATCATCATTAAGAGTGAACATAATATAAGGTCACTTACGATTATTGTACCAATAAGGCTTTGTTATCTCTGCCCCTGAAAAAAACAAAACAAGAAAGCAATCCATCAGGAGGCGTTTTCCACAGAGACCAAAGGCAGCAGTGACCCGCCTCCTTTCGCACCAACCTCTGGGCACTTTGCATATCCACTCGTGTTTGGCCTCGCACGACCGTGGTGAGAGGGCGTTGTTTAGACCGCTGTAAGCTGCACACTCATGCGTGCTCACGTCCTCATTCTTATCCTCTATGAACGATGTCGCCACCTGCAGGACAGGTATTAGAAATTAGAGAAGAGCGTTCGGCTGGTGAGCAGAGCAGCGTTTGTTACATTAACAACACTCAACAGAACACACCCATGGGAAGGAACTTAGTCCAATGACTGCATTCAAAATTTTAAGAGAATCTGCAATTATTAGAATGAGAGAACAAAAGCAAAAAAAAAAAAACACAATTACAAAGAGAAAACAGCAACATCAGTGAAACAACGCATTCACTTATTATAGCTGCTTATGACCTATACATCTGTTCATATTTCTGTTCCCAGTTCCTGAAAACTGTCTGAGCATCCACCCATTTATCAACTCGTCCATGCATCCATCCATCTGTTCATCAAGCTGGCTAGCATCCATCCATCCCTCCATCCACCCATCTCTCTCTCTCTTCACCGGTGTGCCATCTGACCAAGCCCAGGCTCCAGCAGACTTGGGGTCTCTCCTACTGAAGCCAACCCAGAACCAGCGGCCTGCTGTACTGGAGGAGCAGAGCAGGGAGAGAGGGAGGGAGAGAGAGAAGGAGAGAGGGAGAGAGAGAGAGGGAGAGAGGGAGGGAGGGAGAGAGAGAGAGAGAGAGAGAGAGAGAGAGGGAGAGAGGGCAGTGTAAGCAGCTGCTCAGAGACCAAGCCTGCACTGATTAATAAGCCTGCAGCTCCTGAAAGGCAGCAGCCTGTTTACAAATGCTGAAGAGACATGAGAAGATCCTACAGCCTGTGTCAACAAGCAGTTGTCTTCACTTATGACTCATTATTTCAAACTCCGGACACTAAACGCAGGTGCGGATGGAAAGGCACGAGTGTGTGGAACCAACCTGTGGAACATGTTCGTGAGGAGCTGTTTGATGAAGGACTGCTCCTTGTAGTGGTGGAAACTGGCCAGGTCAGCTCCGAGAGCGCGGCAGAAAAACTCCGCCTCAGACCATGAGCGGCTCATCAAGATCTTCTCACTGTGGAACACCTGAAGAACCCGAAATGGAAAAGCAAAAATCACTCTAACCATCCCTGAGCTAAACCAGAAGAATAGCAACATAAGCCCCAGAAACAGGTTTTGATCCACAAAGCTCACCTAACCAGCCTTTTAACGAGTCCAGACCTGCTATCAGGCTCTGGGTATTTATTTAAACCATATGCCCTCTTTGGCCTCTGTTTTTAAAAGTGCGGCGTGGACAGAGGCAGAAGTTCACCCACCTTGTAGCAGTGCGGCAGGCCGGGGCGGCTGTCCCAACCCTCCTTGCAGGGCACAAGCGGGTCAAGGTGGGGCGCAGGTATCAGGGCCATGTGGAAGCTGCTCACGTCCTGCTCGCAAATGGCCAGGGCCTTGTGGGAAGTGCAGTTCTTCACCTCCCAGTGGCCCAGAGGCCAGTGACCCACCATCACCACGCAGCCTCCCCCCGTCACTGCGCAGAAAGGCGTTTTCATGCTTTCGGATTTGCTGCAGGCACTAAAACTGCTGGTTCAAGCTGAAGTTATTTATTGGTTCTTCCTGTCAGTTAGGAATGCTGTGTTGTAACTAGAGTGCTTGTCTTAACACTTGATGTTAAGTGATGAAAAGTAACTGACTGTAAGACAACAAAAGTTCTGGTACCACACGCTAAAGCGGAAGAAAACCCGAGCTGGAATGGTATTGACAAATAAACTAAGAGTCACAAACAAAAACCCAGAACAGTAACAGTCCTGTAGGGGCTGCGCTGCTCCACGCTCACCAGGCTGATGCTGGTTCCAGTTGCTGTAGGTGAGGGGCGCTGTGGAGCTGTTCTGGGTCAGCCAGCGGTACTCTCCAGTTCGGTTCTGATCTTGGAGGGCGATCCAGTACAACTGAGAAGTGGACCTGTTGTAAGTGTCAATCAGGCTGTTCAGAAAGGCCTGCTCAAACCTGCAGGAAGGAAAAAAAGCACTACAGTTTGACGTGTGTGTGTGTGTGTGTGTGTAAAACAAAAATTTAGAAAGTCAGGTTTTTGTTTCTGGTTTTGAGTAAGAGGCACTCACTCTACCTGTCTTCTATGGTGACCAGAGGTCCTTTACAGGTATAACCTCTCACTGCGTCCTCAAACGTCTGGTCTTCATCAGCAATCTTATAGCAGGACTGTCCCATCCTCTTCCAGCCCTTCAGTCACACAGAAACACACACGCACACACACACACACTGTAGTTGGTTGCTGGGTGTGTTCTGCAGTGTGCTTTGAGCTGCGGGTATGGGTCTGCCTCAGGGGAGAGACATGAGAGATATACGTCCACATGCTGTCTGCCTGCCTCTGTTTTCACAACTGTGTTCCATTTGCCCCTAATTCCACTGACTCTCATCTTCCAAGCCTGCATGCATGCACGCACAAACACGCTGCGTGGTAACCTGAACCTGCCTGTGGCCATCTGCCACAGTTACTGACATGTTTTACCTCTTCACAGATACTTTAAATGGCGAGCGTGTGTTGTGTCTGTGTGTCGAAACCAAAAATGTCAACAAGGCAGAAGATGAACCTGCACATAAATAGAACTGCTGCCCCAATTTGAGCTAGTGTGTGTGTGTGTGTGTGTGTGTGTATGCACACGTGTGTGTGGCTGTGTGTGTGTGTGTGGCTGTGTTTGTGTGTCTGTGTATCCCTGAGTCAGTCTGTCTGTATCCAGGGTTCTCTGCCCTCTGGCCTCACTACCACCTGTATCACTCTCTCATTTTCCAGCCAAATGAGTCAAAAGTCAGTTTAGTAACAGTTCGTGCTGGCGCAGGCCAGCTCCTCAATCACGCCACTGTTCCGTGGCCTCGCCCGTTCCTCATCCTCGTCAGCCTCTTTAAGCCCACGCTGACCTCCAAACACACGTAGTCACACACAACTGCATATCAGCCACTATCCATGACGGAAACAAGGCATTCAGAAACCACTATGCACACATGGCTGGATATGACACTGTAGCCCGTTTTATTTCTACAGCTCTGGACAGGTTCTCTCTTAACCGATTTGGCCATTATCACCTCTGGGTTATGTTGCAATAACGCAGTGATAGAATATGTTTAAGAGGTTTCAGGAAACTGACATGCACTAAAGAAATTAAGAATCGTTTTACGCTTGTTTTCTGTGCCTTTGTTACTTTACAGTGTTTTCTATTAACAATAACTTTTAAATCACTGGTATATGAGTGAATGTGAGTATTTTAACTCTCTGGTATAACAGTGAATGTGAGTATTTTTAACTCTCTGGTATTAGAGTGAATGTGAGTATTCTCTGCACCTCCGGGCAGCCTATGTCCAACTCTCCAGCTGGGTGCTGAATTACAAGGCCTGATGTCCGACACACTGCTGGATGCAGTTTTTCACACTCCTCAAACTCCCAGTTCCCATTCTGGACATCGTCATACAGACAAAAACACACTAAAAACATATATTATGTTCAGATATACTAATTTATAAAATTAGGAATAGTTGTAAGCAGGTCTGCATAATTCATCATGTTTTGCAGATTTTCATTCTGATAATGATGCTTGACCTTTGTCAGGTAATCTCACCTTCCTGTTTGCAGTGACACACGCGCGGCTGTCTTTGTGGCGACGAGTAGGCTCCTGCGAGTACCAGGATGTAAAAGTGACAGGTGAGCCATCGGACCACTGAACTGCTGGATGCTCAGCCTCCACATACAAACCAATCCACACTTTGGGCTCTGAACCTGAACATGAAAACATGCACACAGCTGAAAGACAGTAATAGTTGAAGCCCATATAACTACAATAAATATGTCGAAGCTGATGTATTCCCATTTGTTAATAATTGATTGACAAAGATCAATAATATATTTTACATGAATTATAAATTTTGCAGGAGTATAAGTAATCAGACAGACAAAGACTCCCATAGCAGTATTAGAAGTCAATAGGAGAAAGTAAATTTAATAGAGCTACTGTCAGAAATCACAGCAACTTGATTTACTCATTAAAGAAAAGGAGTTGGAGTTGTGGGAGTTGGAGGTGTGAGAGTAGGAGGCTAACCGTTAAGAAAGCGCAGCAGCAGCTGTAGCTCAGCCAGGGAGCGGATACTGGTCAGCTCCCCACCGAGAGACTTGCAGGTGCTAGAGGAGTTCTCCCAACTCGCCTTCTCTTCCAGATAGTGGTAACAGAAGTCGTTATGATCAAGCCAACCGTCTGGACACACGGTATCCTTGTACTGCCAGTTATCTTAAAGAGCATGACCGAGAGTGAGAGTGAGAGGAAGAGAAAGCTGTAGAATAAGTGTATTATTGGAAAATATCCTTTTAACTCTGCAATGAGAATTTCTTTGTGTGGGTGTGTAAAGATTAGGCCCCAGGTGGGTCACAGCTGTTAAGCTTTTCAGCAGAATTCACAGCCATCTATTCATACCATCTATTCTCTTAGCCAATCAGATTCTGGATTGGTGACCATAGAAACAGGATGTTTTTTTAGTATACACAGCAATAGAAATCAGAGCTCAGGAATTCTGCTAAATGTCTTGTGACATTTGCCACAAACACTAACATCACTGCAACAACTTCCCAACACAGCAATAAGACTAAGCTTCTGAGAATCAGACTAAAATGCAGTCTGACTCATGTACAGTCTGATTCACAGAAGACAAAAGGTACACTTTCAGTAGGCTGGACAGACAAAGGGATGGATGGATGGATGGATGAGTAGACAACCACACTGAAGTGCTTTAAATAAGCTGGAGAGATCAATGGGGGTGGCTACCGAGGGGTTCAGCCCTCCTGCTGATGTTGGGGGTCTTCTTGCAGATGTAAGGCACGGCGGACTCGCAGGCCAGACTGCGCCAATGACCCCACTCCCGGGTGGCATCGAACACACCACAGAGCTGGCCCTGCTGAACTGCTGTCGATGCAATGTCTGCCCACAAAACATAACACAGAAGACTGCAAGCATTAGAGTGTATGGAACCATCCGCTACACACCGGCTCAACCACACCGTCTCTCCCAAAGGCCTGGTCAGGTTTAGGGGCCACGTTGGCCAACGCTGGGCATCTGCTGGGTAATGCATACGGGATCTGGCTTTAGAGTTCTCATCCCTATGACGTCGTGGGAGCTCATCCCCAGGGCTGAGTACCGGGTAACACATTTATGGGTTTTATGCAAAATCAATCAATAACATGCATGTTATATCTGGAATTTCAAGTGAAGGATATTACCATCTCCTCTAACCTGAGGTATATTGCACCAGACTCAGGGGAGATCGATCTGACCACTGCCACCCCTCTGCCTTAGCCAAGTGATTTAGCCCAATCCACACCACCACACCTATGTCTGAAAGTCTTTCTGTAGAGACAAATCATCAGTAAATAAATGCAGACTGACACACCTGTGTGAATGTCCAGATGGCATGCAGGCATACACACCCCTGATGTAGCTGTGTTCTGCAACGTGTGTGATGGAGAGCAGATCACCTCCCTGTGACTGACAGGAAGTGTAGGCCTGGCTCCAGGTGAGGAGAGAGTTCAGGTTAAACTGGTAGCAGGCCTTCAGATCAGCGCTGCTCTCCCAGAACGAGTCGCATCCAGACACTGAAAGCACAAAGCCCAGCCAGCCGTGTTTAGGGCAACAACCTGCATTATACAGCTGGAGATATAAATGCCATTCACACGTAGTTCAGTGTGGTGTTCTTATGCCACACTTTTCTCCATTTCCCTTAGAAATAAAGAGGAAGAAGCACCATCTTTCCTGAACATGCTGGAATTCACTTTTAAAATAGTAAATCACAACAATAAATAAGTAAATACCTGTTTTTTTTTAATCAATGAACAAGATAAGCTAATGGAACAGGAGTACAGTAATAAGAGAGAAAAGGTGTGGACCTGAAGTTGGACAGAAGCCCCATCTCTGGTCCTGGTCATAGAGGCTGGTGGTGGAACACCAGAGGTGCTGGTCTTCCCGACCCTCTGACGTGCATTCCCAGTACCACTGCGTGTTGTAGAGGAAGGGCATAGCACAGGGCATGCCATGGGCGTTCCCCAGCAGGGTGTGAATTTCTGTCATCGCACACACACACACACGCACGCACACACACGCGCGCACACACACGCGCGCACACACACGCGCGCACACACACGCGCGCACACACACGCGCGCACATGCGCACACTGTTCATTTGCAGTATGATGCTATAAAAAGGCACCCAAAGAGTTCCCACTCAGATCAAGTCTGTTGGAAATATCAAGTGTTCATTAATGTGTTTCCCCATTAATAATGGCACTATGTGGCAATAACCAGTGCATTATAATGTCTTTCTGTATAATTCAAAGAACTCTGGAGACCAGGTTTAAAAGGTGTGAATGCTGCTGAACACGATGGGCGAAAAAACTACATCAGTCAATATCATAATTCCATACATCTATTTAGTGCCAAGCATAACTCATCAATGACTCATCATTTCATTTTGACTGGATGTTATTTGGGCGTCAGACCACTATTCCGGAGGCAGGTGAATGTGGCATGGTTGTGGGGTTTATTGGGGTTGTGGGATGGTTGTGGGGGTCTTTTAAGCCCAGCAGGACTGCTGGGGTTCTCACACATAGCACAGTAGCTGCTGGGCTCAGAATGGCCTTCCATCCAAACATATCCAGCCACAAGCAGTGCTGTGGTCAGAGACTTATCACTGATTAACGCTTAGAAGATGGCTCGCGCAAACTTGCGTACAGCAACAGATGGGTCAGGTGTCTCACTGTACCCCGAAACGGTGTACCGCAGCTGAGCAAATAAGAGCTCTGTTCTCATGCTCAAGCTGCTTGAGTCTCAGATATCTATCTGCACTCCTAAACACTGCTGCTACAGGTCAGGTGCATCAGCGCCCACCCCTGGTTTACCTTCGTAGGGATAAGCACAAGGTGCCTCTCCAGTTCCGCCGTAGATCCTCCACTGATGCATGCTGCGTCTCCTCACCACCACCTTAGAAGCCACAACTGCTAACTTGTTGTGCAATGATCCGTATAGCATGCTGGCACTACAGCGCCACCACATGGCCTGGAGGGAAGTGGGGCACTTGAAGATGCCCACCTCAGGCTGGTGCAGGCTAGAGACATTGATGCCCAGGCACAGGCTCGTGCCCAGATTGAAGAGACGATGCCGCGACACCCACTTCCAGAGCAGGGCCGCAGTCGGGCGATCGCAGCTGGCCATAGAGAGACCAGAGGGATCGGCACGGAGACAGCTGTTCAATGACACACTCTCCAGGAGGAACACTCCTTTACCTGAAACACACACACGCAGCACCTGGTGTTACATACAATCAACATAACGCGCGCGCACACACACACACACACATACGAGTGTTGGGATGTGACATCCTGTTTGACAGAAAGTGCTGTTGTATTTTGTATTGTACATTTCTCTTACCATTTTATGGAATAGTTTCATTGATTTATGAGCTATGCATATGCATGCATATGCATATATATATATATATATATATATATATATATGCATATGCATATATATATATATATATATATATATATATATATATATAAAAATAAAACACAATTAGATAAAATAGCAGCAATCACTGGGTTCAAGCACTTTTCTGCACATAATCCTGTATCACTGATACAGTAACTCACAGTGAGTCTCTGTGGTTTGTTTTGAGGTTTTGCAGCTCACAAATTATATTATTTAAAACCAGTGGCTTTTCTGTTTTATAAAGAGCAGCACTCATATTACTCATATTTCACACATGACACATTCCACAAGTGCCCAAATAAGAACACCAAAATGGTTTGTTATAGCACCCTCTACTGGAAAGAAAATCCACCAAAATCGACAGGCTACTTTACAGTCAAACAACTGTTAGATTATAGCTGCTTTGAATGAAAAAGCACACAAGGATTACTGCAACCCTCGTTGAAATGATTAAGCGTAAGGCCAAAGAATATTCTGAAAAGTGCTTCTGACAAATCAAATTAGGTTTGAAAAAACAGTGAGGCTTACAAAGAACTAAAATTGTGTAATACTGTCATATACAATATTGTACTGTTTAAACAGAATTTCATTTCCACTATTGAAACACAAGGGAAATTACGTATTTCCTGGTTTTGAAATACCTTTTTAGATGTTATAGTGGCTCCCTATTGGAAAAACCACACCAAAATCAGCATGCTACCTCAGAGTCCATAACTGCATGCTCCTCTAAAGTGTCATGAGAATAACTCCTGAATTATTCTGAATTATGGCTGTTTTCAGTGAAGAAGCATATCTTGGAAAGATAGACTGGCAAGTGTAGGCCACAATGTGTAACATGTTAACATGTTGACATGTTTTTGATAATTATTGACTTTTGGTGTCTAGCAAATATTCTGCTATCACATTTGTGAGGTAGGACGAGTTTGCAAAAGAAATCTGCATATGAAAAATTTCTCAAAATCTAAAATGCAGATTAAAAAATGATCCCACCTGTGTTTATTCAAACAGGTACCCAGGAAACAGAAGAAAAAAGAACATTCTGTCTACATCACACTAATGTAAAGTTAAAGCAACAGTAGGTAACCTGTATTTGAAAGTTTTTATTTGAAAGTTGCTGAAAATATCTTTGTGAAGAGATCACAGAATCATATCGTCTTGTTGTTCTCCTGATATTTGTGATGTTTGTTCTCTCAGCTAAATAAGCGATTTACTGCGGTCTACTGCTTATTTAGCACCATTTACTACAGTTTCTGTTATCAAACATTCAAGCAGGTGTGCTAGTTCTTTTGCTGATTTGCTGTAGACTACTTTTCATGTCTAAGAGATTCCTTTCTGCTCGTTTGCTGGCCAGCATTGTTGACCTTTGCCAGCATTGTTGACCTTTGCCAGTGTCCACAGGGGTTTGGAGGCGGGGCTAGAGTGAGTGAGGGGGCGGGGCCTTGAGCTTATTCACGTGTGAATTTTCAGGCCCACTCTCTTCTCAATCCTAACAACTGCAGTTTTAAAGCTAGAATTATGTTCCAAACTGCAACATGAAACTTTGTTTGATCATTATTTTGTTTCAGACAATTATTTTAAGATAAATGTTGAGACAATTTGGTCAAAATCTTTGAAATTTTGAAAGCACTGCAAACAATCAGCAACAGCAGAAGACCAGTACAATGTCTGTAAACACTTATAACTGAAGTTGTCAGACGCACGACTTTAATCTAAATACGTCCAATTATATTTACATGAAAAACACCTGCGAGTCTAGGACTGGCAGTTCACAAGTTATACTGCACCTTTCACAAAAGGTTTGTGTTCCTGGGCTTTACGGTTTTGTCTGCACGATTTGTGTTAGTTTCTTAAGATTATTTTCTCCACTAACTGAGCAATTAAGAATAGGGTTCAGCACTACGAGCTTGAACCCTACATAAATAATGGCATTTCAGAAAACAGCGTGTCAACGTACCCTGACAAGGTCGAGCATCTGAAAATGCAGCTACACTCCTAAGGGTCGCCATGCACCCAGGAGGCCTGAGAGTGGACTAATAGTGGAGAACCTTTTGGTGAGAGTATTCAATGGCCATCTGCATGAAAGCCCATGTCAAATAATGAGAGCAAGCGTTACTGGAGAGTGGGGCTATTGAAAAGCAGTGAGGTATCACGCACGCCTGATAATACACTGCACAGATAGAAAGATAGTGCAGCTAGTTCACATTTCACTTCATCAGAATGGAGCCTAATATTTCAGGGTTCTCGAGGCAGGCATGGGGTGAGGGGCTTTTGTGGAACATGACATGAAAGAGTAACCAAATCCAAGATCTGGTGGCAAACACACACAGATATGGCACTTCAAAGCGAGACCTGTACATAAACACCAGGCTGGAGACAAGACATTGCCCGGGTGGACGGCAGAATGTCTGGGAGTCAGTATCGCTGAAATGTCCCCAAGGAGAGACACTCGGGCTTGCCCTGTCTCTCTACATTCACAACATTGTAAGAATTAAAAAGGGGCCAACTAGGGTCTCATCTACACAAGATGGCTTCATATTAAACAGTGCTCTCGAAGAAGGCCAAGCTGTGATTTGAGGTACTGGATATCTTGGTAAACAGCTGACTCATCTAAAGTGAATCATGTGAATAACTGGAGATGCATAAGCACTTTGGAGCATGTCCAGATTTGTGACATGCTGTGTGGGTGTGTGACTTCTCATTCCCCTCTATCATTTTGCCTGTTTATCATTTTTGTCCTCCTTTGTAAAGTCATAATAATAAATACGTTTGATTTAAATAGTTTCCTTTCGCAGAGACAATCGGAGCAAATAAAAAATGAAAGCAGCTAAGTTATTGGACAGAATCCAATATGCCCACCACTGAATCTTTCAGTAGAAAAGACCCTAAAGGTTTCTTAAGGAGAGAAGTCATTTATATTTTTAAAATAACCTTTAAATGAGATGGGTCTGGTAACAATGTAACAGCTGTGCATGTGCTCGGCGTAGACCTGTGGTCTGCAGCCTGTGCTACAGTAGCTTAGCTGTGCTACTTCCAGATCCACATCATTCCGTAAACACAAGTTACACAGCTCGCCCTCACACGAGCTTTATCCAGCCCATCTTGGATAAGGTTCCATCCAGATTTAGGAATAGCATATAACGTAACGCTTGTTTGTAGATGATCCGAACAACACAGGAAAAAACACTGTAGCAGTCACCATCGTCGTAAGGCACAAGAGCACAAACAGGCCATCAACTGGACATACTAATCTGTTCTGCAGACCGCAGCAAACTCGCTAAGAGCTGGAATGACAATAGAGAAGACTTAAAAGTCCCGAAGGTCAACGACAGCGTCGAGGATTAACGAAAGGAAAGAACCTGGCAGTTACCATCGTTAGATATTCGTGCTTTTGCGAGGAAGAAACTTACTGTAAAACTCGGAAAGTTGACCGCTCTCCAGAACTTCATACTCTACGGTAGCGCAGCCGGAGCCACTCAGGAGTACCACGAAGAAAAGAATCGCTTTTGAAAGCGTATGAAAACGATATCCTCGCATTTCCACTGCTGTTTGAAAAGTGTAACGACTTCGCGGAGCAGAGAGAGCACATTCCGAGCTCCGGAGTACCGACTTCAGCCTTTTCCCCGCACGTTTTTCGGTTCTCTACGTCACGCCCGTCCGCAGCGCGGCAGCCTGCGGGGACGCGCCGAGGCGCGTCCAGGGGGGCAGGGGCCACTGGCCCCAGGACGTCTACACGTGTGTGTGACCTTTAGAGGTCAACACAGTGGGCATCTTCTAAACGAAACCTTCTAGATTAAAACCAGCGTGAAACTGTTCTCCTGACAGGGACGCACATAGTGATAAAGGCGCGAGAAACAGGGTTGATCCAGCAAAATCCAACTTTATTAAACATTAGTCTAAACATAATTTATGATATTAAAATATAGCTCAAGGCTCAGCCTCAGAGTAGCCAATAACTTTCAATATCGTAAACCTTAAAAAGTACACATCAAATACACATCACACAATATAAAACTTCGTTAACTGTGTTGAAACCGAAACGTCAAAGCAATGTCCAGTGTTTCGCACGTAGAAAAGTTGCAGTAGTATACGCTTTTATTCAATCACGGACAGAATTATCGGCATCCGTGAGTGAGATAAAAAAAAATCTATATCAGTGTCAATGACCCCGCCTTTACTTCCTGTTTCGTTAGCCAATAAAAGTGTCAAGAATAATGCCGTAATGAATTCTAGCAATCCCAGGACTGTCTCCACCACAGAGGTCACACGAATTGCTGTGTAGAGGGAGGGTCCAAAATGGCCCCAAAGCTTCTCCTACTTAATAAATACTCTCAGCCATAAAATCAGCAGTGCCAACACCAGACAAAAAATACAAACTGCATGTTTTTGCCACTGTGTTTTGGCTATTTTGGCCATATTATACACTGCATTGCAAGATGTTCCCAAATTATGATTTACTGCAATCGGTTTCACCTTTTTAAAATCAAGGGCGCAAATAATTCTGTTTCTGACCTGACTTTTTTTTTTTAATTAGCAGCAAGTATATTAATCTTTTCCCACTGCTTAAATCTGAGATGTAAACATCTACCAGAAAAAGAAAGTTACACACACACGCACACACACACGCACGCACGCGCGCACACACACACACACAGAGTGTTAATGAACAGTTTACATTCTGTAGTTTGTTTGTCCCTTCAACATATATCAACTTTCTGTCGACCTGTATTTTTATATGCCACATTCTTAAATGTTGATGTTGAACTCCTGAAAAGGGGGTTTGTGCCCTGAAAACAGAAAAAAGAACGAATAAGGACTCTACTGTTAGAAATAACAAACACAAAGTGGAACAAACAAGTGTATAAACAAAGGACTTTCTAATCATTTGAGTTTCAAAATTTCAAATCTTAGAGTCAAAAAGCTTCCACAAAGCTCAGAAGGGCTTACTGATTGCCATTTTGCTTTGGCCCTCTCTGCCTCAAACCTGGCCACCTCTTTTCGGTCATGGACAGACACAAGAAGCTTCCAGACTACGAGGAGTGTGATGCCAATCGTGAGCACAGACATGCAAACACCCAGAGCGATCACAGAGATGTTTGGGGGCTCGGGACAGTCTGGAGGATAAAAACACATGCACATCAAAACATATTCACATAATAACACATGCACATAGAAACACCTGCACATAGATACATGCATCTCTTCTCTTATTCATGTGTTACTGAGCATTCAGTGGTCTAGCATACACGTCAGTGCGAAGGCTGAGGACTTGGTTCTTACCGTCCAGCCTGAGTCTGTAGAGTCTGTTGGCCCTGTTACTTTCCACCAAAGCGAAGGACATCAGACACTCGTTCTCACTCTGAAGAGTGCACAGCACCGCGTGACTTTCCTCAAAGTCTGACATGAGAAAGCAAGGCATGTGTGTCAGAGAAAGAGGCATCTATTACACGCTGTTAGATGTTTACTACAGGCTGTTTAAAAAGGTTCTCTGTGCTATATGATGCTGACCAAACACCCACAACAAATCACCAAATAATCCATCAAGCAAGAACAAAATACAATACTATCTCCAGATAAAATAGCTGTGATGTTACACCAAGCAACAGCTGAACAATCACGCTTTTCTTTTCCACGGAAAGGATATACAGCCTGCCGTTTACAGAGCTTCCTACAATGTCCTCTTTAAAGTCTCTGCTTTGTGTCTCTCCGTTGTGTCATGTCGGTTGGAAGCTGCAGACACATACTCGAATGTGACTCGCAGGCTGCACTACACTGAGGCTTCTTGTGATGGCCTGACCTTGCCAAGAGACTCGGGGTCTTGTACGCTGTGAGTCTAACAATAGCCTTGTCTGCACAACAGGCTAAGCGGCATGTATGTCTTTGCTGAGTGTCAAAAGGCCTAATCCAAAGTGTGTGTGCGTGCATACACGTGGTTGTGTCTCTGTGCCTGTCTGTCTGTCTGTGTCTTTGTGTGTTTTTGAGAAAGCGTTAGAGAGAGAGAGGTGAGGAACCCAAAGATATTTTGAGAGAGAACATGAGAAGAAATCTGGGTAATACCCTACTGCATTGGTGCTTTTAACCAACTAATGACCCAATAGGATGAGCCTCACAACATGGATGTGATGCAGTTTCCAGAACTAGCTTGTGGCGTATAATATGTTAAAAAAAACTCCACCAAATTCTGCCATGTAGTAATCTGTAATTATTTGCATGATTGTATTGTATTTGAAGTCCACCCTCCATCCTCAGAAATCAAGGGCTGATATGATATTAGTGGCAGCTACATGACTCTGTACTCTGATGTCTATCCCTGTTTAAAAGTATTTATAAAAACAGTAAACATTAACGTGACTACCGTGTTTCCACCCAAAGATCCACAGTATCAATATACCAACTGAAGCTCGATGAACACTTAGTACACTATTATTTATGGTGCTCTGACAGCGTCCTGCACAGATTTTGTTTAGTTTACCAGCAGTTCAGTCACTGCTCTTTATGAGTTGGATTCCTATAGTACATCATTTTAAAATGCAGACACAGTAAGATTAAGAAGCAGTTGCACTGTAGGTTTCAGCCTTGGTTTGTACAAATTCAAACTTCACACCCAGAGGTGACGATGCAATGCTGCAGAAGAAGTCCTCCCTCCGGTAAGGGCTAAGTGTGATGGGAGAGAGGCATTCATACAGGAACCACGCCCCACACTACCAAGCATGTAGCGCTTCTCTTCAACAACAAGCCCAGAGTGACCATGATCCCTCCCAGGGCAGGACAGAGGAACACAGGCTCACCTGACGAGTTGCTCACAGCAGCATGAACGGCTTTGCATTTACTGCCACACTCTTCTGACGGTTCTTCAGCTTTCAGATAACACTCAGCACAAGATCTGCGACACACATACACAGACACACACACAAGCACAAAGAACATCAGCTCTTCAGGGGATCTGTTTCAGGAGAAAGGTTCGTTTTGAGTTCGTTGTAAGGAGAAACGCTTTTTTCTTATTCTTGTTCCCACTTTATCAGAAGGCAGACTGAAAGGCAGGTTGACACGGCCTTTCGGAGGAGGAAACGAGACACCGAAGACCTGTGACATGCTCTCCTCTGCTTTTACTTGTGCAAATGTAAGGATGTCTGGAACATCCAAAAACAATGAATCCAAACACACTCACACATATAGCGAAATGTACTCAAACACCGACATCCACACAGAATCAGATACTGATGTACAAATTTCCATATACTTCTTGTTACCGCAAAAATGGCTTTATTTTAAAATGACCCCAGACTTCAGACACAAAGTTGTAATGTGGATGTGATGCAATGTAGGGTTTGTGTTGTGTGTGCGTACCTGACTGAGCCACAGACATCTCCACAGGTAGGACACTTCTCACACTTTTCACCTGAAGCTCCAGGAACAGAACATTCGCACTTCCCACACACACACTGGCCCCGGTCACTGCAGATTGACCCGTCCACAGACTCACACGTGTGTGTGCTGGTGCTGCAGTTGCAATACTCGCCAGTCCAACTGCTGTGGCACACACACTCGCCGCAGTCACACTGCCCATTGCCTGAGTGTGTACACACACACACACACACACACACACACACACACACACACACACACACACACACACACACACACACACACACACACACACACACACACAAAACACACCAATTCACAGACTACAGACAAAACAATTAGGGCCAAATTTAGACACGTTGGTTACTTTTATTTTGTACACAGAACAGCCAAAAATATATTGATAATTGGGTATGTAGGCTTCTGTTCAGATTGGTATATGGATTAAGCGTTTATTATTGCTATGAAAACAAAGAGCTGTTATTCACAGTCCTGTTCTTTTCTGCTGTTTGAGTAAAGCATTTGTCTTGCTGCAGGGTGGGTCACCTTAGTGCCTCTGTGTGACAAAGATTTCCTACTGACTCCTTCACCCCAGACACCTGGAGTGCTCGTTCCAGCTTTGAACTTGTGACTCACTGATACCAGCAGGCAGCAGTCTGAACCTGAAGGCAGCCAGCCAGCTTCACGCCCCCTTCCTCAATGTCCAGCGTGTTGACTGAGTCAGCTGCTCTAGTTATACCTGCTCCCTGCACATCAGTGCTGGCTGGCGAAGGTTGGAGTGGCAAATTGATTAGAGTCCAAATCTCCAAGCCAGCTTCTGGGAAGAGGCTGAACCCCAGGCAATCGCACGGGCCTGGAGATTAGCCCACATCCGACACACCTTCAACACACCTTTCGCTCACAGTACTGCCACTGCATCTGAACGTGGGGGAAAGAGTGGCCTGTCCTACACTAGTTACTGACAATGCCATTATAGTTGGTAGCACAATGAACTACAGAACAACTCTGCAAAATTTTATATTGGCAAACCAACATCTCCTGGAAACATGAATGCTAATTCTACAATTTTTCAAGTGAACTGTCAAACAAGTGAATAACCCAATAGTTTTCACCCAATAGGAATTCCAATCAAGCTTTAATCTAGTTTATTTAGCAAAATAAATAATAATGACTAATAACTTACTTTTATGGTCAAACAAAATCGTTATTTTGCAAAAGTAGCCTGTTATGCAAACTGGGTTTATGCTCAGGTACCCTGAACGAATCGTGCCTTGCGTGGCGTCTGGGATTCTGTGGTCCCCAAACTCAGCGTCTCCACCTCTGCAGTCTTCCTCTTCTCTGACTCTCACACACTCATGCCTACGTAGAGCAGTGGTGACTCCTCGCTGCTCTTGTTTGTAGAGCTGTAATGCGGACTCTCTAGGCTGCTCTGTACTGCCTAGTGGAGCAGTGGAGTAATGATACAGAATCCTTTGCACCTTTGCCTCCTTGAATAACAAACGTGTGGCTGATCTGTACAAGCCCACATTTAATTAGTAGAATGTTATTGTTTCATTAACATGTCCTACAGTAAGAGATCAAATACACTCCTCCCTTCTGTCAGCAATGTCTGTGTTTTTTGTTAAATCAAGCTCTCTCTCTCTCTCTGCCTCTCTCTCTCTCTCCATCTCTCTCCCTCCCTCTCTTTGTCTCTCTCTAGCTTCCTCTCGCTCTGTCTGTCTCTCTCTCTCTGCCTCTCTCTCTCTCCATCTCTCTCCCTCCCTCTCTTTGTCTCTCTCTAGCTTCCTCTCGCCCTGTCTGTCTCTCTCTCTCTGCCTCTCTCTCTCTCTCCGTCTCTCTCCCTCCCTCTCTTTGTCTCTCTCTAGCTTCCTCTCGCTCTGTCTGTCTCTCTCTCTCTGCCTCTCTCTCTCTCTCCGTCTCTCTCCCTCCCTCTCTTTGTCTCTCTCTAGCTTCCTCTCGCTCTGTCTGTCTCTCTCTCTCTGCCTCTCTCTCTCTCCATCTCTCTCCCTCCCTCTCTTTGTCTCTCTCTAGCTTCCTCTCGCCCTGTCTGTCTCTCTCTCTCTGCCTCTCTCTCTCTCTCCGTCTCTCTCCCTCCCTCTCTTTGTCTCTCTCTAGCTTCCTCTCGCTCTGTCTGTCTCTCTCTCTGCCTCTCTCTCTCTCTCCGTCTCTCTCCCTCCCTCTCTTTGTCTCTCTCTAGCTTCCTCTCGCTCTGTCTGTCTCTCTCTTCCCTTTCCCCATGTCTTCTCTGTCTGTACTGCTTTGTGCACTGACCTCCACACAGTTTTCCTCTGAATCGGAGGCAGGAGAAATCATCACATTCGCAGTATTTTCCATACACATGCCCGAAAGTGGGTGAGTGGCAGACACACTGGCCACAGAAACACTCTCCCTGCCCGCTGCAAATATCATCACCTTCCTCTGCCCTGCAAACACACACACACACACACACACACACAGACACACACACACAGACTGGATCAGACAATCATGGTGTGACTGTGTAAATTTACCAACAAACACCGAAGATCCATAAGTTAACCTGACCTTTACATAAACTAAACACAGTAATGTCATCAGTATTAAATGAGAAGATCCTTTTTCACTCTGTATGATATATAGTAGGTTCTGGTGAGCTAATGATTTAATTCAACAGCTAATTAAACTTTAATAAATCACTTTACTCTTCCTCACCTGCAGTCACTGATCTGAGCTTTCCCCTCCTCACACTCGCACCGAGGCCCGGTGAACCCGGGGTCACACACGCAGGAGCCACACACCAGGGCCCCTCTCCCACTACTGCAGGACCTGCTCCTCGGTTCCGGGGTCTCCTGGCAGGGGCACGCACACAGGGATTCCAGCTCCACCTCCAGAGTGTCCCGGAAGCCGGAAGGCCGCAGGGAGAAGAGCCGTGGAGCATCCAGGCAGCGCGCCAGCTCCACCGTCACGTTAAACGCCACCTGACGGGAGCCGATCTTCCCTCAGTGTTCGCACTAGCAGGAGAAATCCTCCCAACAGCCTTCCTCTACTTACACTACAGCACTGTGTGGTTCTAGTACTGTCTGTCTGTTTAAATTTAAGTAAATAAGAATAAGTAATGCTTTTACTCTGTGACAATTATGTATTTGGAGAGTTTATAAAGTTTTAAGAAACAAATCAGCATTCACCATAAAAATATAAAAAATGACAAAAAAGTGTAATTTTTAAAAATCACATTTAAATATACCATATCGCCAACTTTGGTGCTGGTGCAGCGTTTAAGCCCAGGGTGGACTGTCCCATCCTGACAGAGGGCTGTGAAGGACAGCTGCAGATGTTCAGTGTCACCCAGAACCTCCAGTTCAATCTCAGACCGCAGTTCCTAGAAATCAAGCATGAGCAGACTTGTTAGGTCCCATGTGAGGTATCAAATATGAGGGCTTCATGTCAAATCCCCAATGCAAGCTTCTGCGGCAGGTCTCCATGTCAGATCTGTATGCCAGGTCTCTACATCAGGTCCCCATGTCACCTGGCATCCATGAACAACTGAAAGTGCTAAAGTCAAGTCACAAGTTTATCTGTGCTAGTCAGATCCAATATGGCTTCACTTTTAAAAGTAGTGCCACCAGTTCTAAGAGGCTACACTCTAACGGCAGAAAAATGAAGCAACCCCAGTATATCTGTGTTTTCTGTGAGAGTGTGTGCAGTTACATGCCAATTACAACTGACAGACATGTGAAAAGAGAGTAACTGTGATACCGCTCCCAGAGGATCAAGGATTCTCTCACACAGTGGTACAAACAAGACCAGCAAGAAAGACTATTACCTTTATGGGTCTGGGAGTTGCAAAAACAAGAACGATTCACAAGCACACAAGCAGCTCCCTAACCAGATTCCCTTTCTTTCCTTTTAGGTTTCAGGAAGAGGAAAAAAAACTGCTTCAGTCAGGCAGGAGTGAATACTCCCAAAAATAAGACAAGAGAAAAAGGGAAGGCCTTATGGGAAACACAGTAGCTGGACCTCCAATTAAAGCTCCCAGAACAAACCATCAATGCTCCCGAGATACGGAGCCAAGACACACAGGGCGATCCACTCCTCGGGCAGGTGGGATCTGCTCGGAACAGCCAAGTTCTGGAAACTCCAAATGAAGTGAGTTATTAGAGAGTGCTTGCAGAGGAAAGCGTGAGTGGGGGATGGTGGAACAGAGATAGACAGATCAAGCAGCTCAGAAAGGACGAGTGCAGACATGCTTCCTGGCTCAGGGTAAAAGAAGGAAACAGAAGAGGGATGAAAGATGTTTTTTTTTTTTTAAAGTTCTCATCATGCTCAAGCTTTTCCAGCATAGGTGTCGGAGTTCTGGGTGTCTAATGTGATTCCTTTGGGCTATTGTGTACAGCACAGCAAACTCACGGCTCACGGAGGAATGCAGACGCAGATTCTGTACCTTGTACGCAGTCATGATCAGTTCTAGAATGTTCCGGGAATCCTTTTCCAGTATGCCCACTGTAGCACCAGGAATTAGCGCTGCATAATTCTATCCAAATGAAATAGACAGGTGTGCATGAGGAACGTGAAATACAGCAGGCGTGAAGGCTGCACAAGGCCATGGAGAGAAGCACTGTTTCATACCCGGTAAACATGGATGCAGCGACACGAATCGTGTTTGAGCATGTCGAAAGCAGAACTGAATACGAAACACAATCTCACCATCTATCTTGTCCTCGATGTTACAAAAAAAAAACGTTTTCTTTGAAGGTAGCCTTACAAATCTTTTTCTTAGCAGGAAACCTAGTGTTCTACACTCATTCACTCCGTTACCGTGGTTTGAGATAAATATACTTGAATCTGAAAAGTCCCTGTGTGGGCTTAGGTTTACCTCATAGTTCTCTTTCTGACTGGCAGTGACAGCAAATATGAGAAGGATGTTGTTCTCCACCAGCTTGTCTTTAAGCTGCCCCAACGTAGGGAACTCCTAAACGTAAACGTGAAGAACTTCTCACACTGACATCACGCTCAGGAAAGCCACACTGCCTAATTATTAAAGCAATATATTATCGATGGGCTATGTTTTGAACTGCACTAATAAATTCAACAATAAGGTCTTCTAACTGTTCACGCAACAGCAGGCTCCACCTTACCAAGTGGGCAGTCATGGAATATTCATTGTTGTTATCCAGGTGGCACTGGCCATCGTTGGGAATGACGATTCCAGCCATTTTGCTGTCCATTCCGAAATGAGAGTCAGCGTCACTGGCAAACACTAGCAGACGCATGGAATCGTTCCGCCAGCCAATCTTGTCCTGGGGAGACGTCCACATGGGAGAGACACATAATGGTTTCCTTTCAGAAAAGCCGTGCACATGCACACTCACAGGCTAGCCGACCTCACCCCACACACTGCAGCCTGCATGATGGCGTCAAAGCCGCACTCCGGGTTTTCGTTGTTGGCAGAGACGCGTTGCTGGGAAATGATCTCGTTGAATTTGTTTGTGCTGCTTGTAAGGGGAAGGATGTGTCGGTATCCAAAGGTGGGCAGACAAACGCTATCCACACTCCTGGTCAACACAACAAAGCCATGTCATTCTTTATTCTTCTTTAAAACTCATATCAGACAGCATTTTCCTTTAGAACTGGGCAATCTGCTCTCTTCTTAGAAGTAGGCTTTTAATGGAACTGAAGAAATGATATGGCATTGTGGAGTTAGGCTGTGTTTATCCATTTAAAGAAAATAAAGACAATGTACGCAAACATCTCTAACGATCACTTTAAAGCTCAGTAGCTCACTCTAAAAGCCTAAGGCCGTGTAACCAGGAATTGCTACCTGCAGGGGTTGGCCAACTCTTCTGGGGTAATTTTGATGAAGGGAAGAACTGGCTTCTCTACAAATGAACCAAATCCCAGTCTAAATTTACTGGTGAGACTAGCCATTTCTTTGGACAGAGTGGATCCCAGGTTTGTAATCATCTGCAGGTCATCAACCATGGAGGCAGACAGGTCCATAAGATAATACATATCCACAGGATGGTCGCCAGGCTGCTGCACCTTTATCTGGAACGTTACCGGCATACCTGGTGAGGACATAGGAAACAAGCAACTCCAGTCAGAAGCAGCAAGAATCCATTCACAGTTAGACTTTTTCATATGACTCTGCTGTTCCCCTATGACGTTAAAAACACAACAAACAATTATTTGGAAATGATGACTCTGACATTATTCAGAAACAGCTGCAATTTCCTTCTGTATAGCTCAAAGGCTTTGGACCCCTGTTTGTCTTAGGCCAAGCATAAACATTTCTTGTTCTGGCCGTCACTCTTTTTTGTACCTGGCCTAAGTCTGAGAGCCATCCTCTGGGGTGATATGTATGAGGTGTTGCTGCTGTTTGTATTTTGTCCTAAGGGCTCGTTCCCCAGCAGCTTGGAAGTTGTCACCGGGAACTGCACGAACTCCCTCGCGCATCCTCTCAGGCGGAGCTCCTCCAGCGTGCCGCATCGGTCACCGACTGTGAACGAGTCTGTGAAGTTCTACAAGCGTAAAAAGTCGCGTGTGAAACTAAATGCACTCCACGCGACAGAGAGAAAGTCCAGTTAGACCTCAGGCTGCTACCTCCAGAGCGCACCACGCGCACTGCGGCCCCGACTGCAGACACTCGTCACAAGCCAGCGCGCGGCCAGCGGAGCAGGTCCCTGAGTGCACGAGACCACAGACACGAGCGGTTCAGTAGCGCGGGTTACCCCGGCACGAGCGCAGCCTTTCACATAATACGTGCAATCGAGCAGATGTTTCAGTTTAAAGACTGTTGCTCTGTGTGATACTAAAATCCCATACATTTAACATTATTATTATTATTATTATTATTATTATTAATAATAATGTTTATTATTTATATGGACTAAATATGAAGGTCAAATAATTAACGATAAATCAAAGATAAGGTCTGAACTTAAAAGGAACTTGAACTTACCTTCGACTGTGTTGAGCCAGTAATGAAGGAAAAGACTTAGTAAAAATATCCCCATTGGTCCTCAAGGTTTCTGCATGGGTAAGAAAATATCACCCGGGATCATATCACTGTCTGTACAGAACAGACAGGCTGCATGAAAACGCTCTGTAGCGCGGAGCAGTCCGGCGGACCCAGAAGCGAGCTGTTCTCACCTGAAGCCCAACGCGAATTGTACGGCACACATTACCTGGCCAGCCACTTACGCTCACTTCCGTACAGGTGAGGAGGAGGGCGAGCGGAGAACCAGACTGCGAAGGCAGACGAGAATATGTGTCAAGGTACACAAGCGTTCATGTGCTTTACATCATTAGAGTGTGTTTCATTGGCGTGTTATGTTGTTAAAGCTCTGACAGATAAAACAATCCACCCTAATCCTCCGATTTGTATTACTTCATTAAACGAAAAACAATCTCTAAAATAGCCTAATAGTGATCATACTGGCACTAAACTGAGACATTGATAACTAACAACAAAGAACAGGTTAGATATAAAAACAAAAATGGTAAAGTCTGTAGTGTCAAGTCTTAGGCTTTATATATATATATATATATATATATATATATATATATATATAAAATGTACCAAAGTTCTCCAAATCTTCTTATTTTACACATGAACAAAGAAGGAAACAGGCTGTATAATCTGTTGATTTCAAATATCTAAAGGTATCTGGAAAAATGCTTTGAGATTTCTGGTAGGTTAAGAGTGTACATATTAGTGGGAATTCTTCAATAATGTTCAGAAGCTTTAAAGGAAATAATTTAAAGTTTTTATGTGTTTGGTTTTGATTTGATTGAAATGTCCCTTAATAGTGTCGTTGGTCAGGAGAAATCTGTTGGCCATTACATATGTTTTAGGTCAGCTCACTGCCATAGAAGCAGCCCATTGGTCATGAGGCAGCTTTTCGAACATGCACAGAATGTATCTTTTTATCCAGAGAAGGCTGTGCTCCTTTGACCCCTTTCTGAATTTGTAGTATAACCTTTAACACTATACACATTTGCTATTGTGATACATGGAGGGTTTGTGTGAGCCTAGAGAGACACATTCCATTCTGCGTGGATGCAAACAGGTGTGTGTGTGTGTGTGTGTGAGTGAACCACGCCTGTTCATGGAGCCATGAGTCAGTCCCTGTGTATGAGACTATGAACCTCACAGCAGAATAACGATGAAAGCTGTGTTAATGTTTAACATGGCAGGCCCCCAGAGAATGAGCATGGGTCATCCTTGTCATATTTCAAAATAATGACACAAATTTTAATAATTAACATTACAGCGGGAAAAACACACACCAAGGTGCAAAGTAGTTTGACTACCTGACTAGACACAGATCCACTCAATATGTCTATTATAGAGTAATGTTTACATTTTTCTTTGTTGGCATGTGCGTGTGTACGCCAGAGAGAGTGTGAGACAGGAAGGGCAAAGAGTCATAGTGTTAGGATATGTGTTAGGAAGAGCACTGGAGAGATACATTGTGTGTGTACTGGTCCTGAAGACATCAGTCCAGCTGAGGCTACATTCAGTGTCAGATCGGTGCCTTGTTCTCTTCGCACCTCACGTCGCTGACACCAAATTAAAACTGCTCATTACAATGAGACAGAATGTGTTTGTTCACACGTCAACTGTTCAAAGTTCCAAACGTTTTTAAAGTGTCTGTGCAATGACATGGATGATCTGGGTCATTATCAAACTTCAGGCCATATTGTCTCTTTTCACACATGGAAAACTAGGAACACGAAGCCTCACCTCAGTTAGTGTCACACTGTCATGACAGAGCCAAACTTATCAGTCACGTACCTCCAGAAGCGGCGTTGGCTATCATAGCGTCCACGCTGGCAGCAGAATCCCCGGTCACGCACTGGAAATACCGCAACCCAAACCAGCCTGAGAAAAATGGTGACCCGGAACGTGAGTGTCCATTCAGCAGACAGTACGTGTCGAAGTAAAAGTAAGCTCGGAGTATCAGAGCAGTTTTATGGAGCATGACGCCTGCTCTCTCTTTCACCCCCTACTCACAGGCCTGCGTGTGCACACCCACACACAAACACACACCCACACACACTACACTCTCTGAATGATGGCAACAACTGGAAGTCTGCACACATGTACATACATACACAGTCGAGAGCTACTTTCCTTAGAGAGAGAGACTGGATATTGAATTGGCAGGGCAGGAGTGCGCATACAGTCAGGGTACATGCTGAGTTGTGGTGTAAGCTGTCTGCTTCCATGGAGAGGAACCGATTCTAATGGAGCAAAGCAGTCAGGTGCTTTTTTTGTCTGTCTCGTCTTGTTTGTAGTGCGTTTGCATGCTGGTGGTGGTGGTGGTGGGTAGTTTCAGTTATCTGTTAGCGGGCTCAACTGATTCCCTCACCGGAAATGTGTGACATCACTGTGACTTGGATTTGGTATGAAACAAGGAGGAAGTGAAGAAAAGACAAAGTGATGAAAGGAAACGGGGAGACCATGAACACTGATTGGGCATCATACCACCCATACACCTAACCAACAGTACACACATACAATCACCTGACCTATTCGAAAAGGTGTAGGTGGTTTAGCCACATTCAGACCGAGACATCATGACACTTTCTAGATTCAAAAATGTAACGCTCATGAGGCTGATTTATTTCACAAGGTTGATTTTTTCTTTTAAATGACTGAGTGAATAGATAGCGTGGTTGTTATGTGTGGGTTAAAGCAATGCTGTAGCTGTAGAAGGCTGCTCCCCCCACTCACACAGAAACACATCCCTTATAACCTAGCCTTCACACTCCCGTCGGGAACATGGGACAACTCCTTTCAGCTGGCAGGGTCAAGCGCAGGGAAAGAGCAGAAAGTAAAATTAGATTTTCAAAACATGGATCTATAACAAACAAAATTATTATTCACTGCATAAACTCCTCAAACCAAACTGTGCTTATTATCTTTTATATACATATATATAAATTAAATGTTTTCATCTTAATGCGCTAGTGCCTGGGACATACGCGCACACACGGTGCCTGCGAGTCTCTGGCATCAGCTCTGCGTAAGCTCTTGGCTTTGTAGATAAAGCCCAGCAGGCTGTTATTACAAAGGAGGCATGCACAGTGCACCAGTGGCCAGGATTCATTCATTAAAGAGGGTGTCCACTCCCCAAAAACACACCAAGTCCCCACTGTGAGCAATCCTTAACAGATCCACTCACAGCTCAGCTAGGTACTTAGACTCAGGATGATTAATAACATCGCTTTTTACATGGATGAGCGTTTAATGTCGGTGAATCATATTGATAAAAAAAACACTCTGGAACACCATCTACTGGTGGATGTCTGGTATTTCAGAGCAAGATGAGGATGATGAAGAAACATGATAAGTGAGGAATGAGCCCATGGCCAAATGCTCTGAGAGGAGAGAGCAGGATACAAGCACAACCACAGCTGTGACGGATTAATGAACCGTCGTCATCTGTGTCGATTTCTCACTTCAACACGTGCGTGCACACACCACACACAAAATGGTAACTTAACACACTGGCAAGTTCTGGAATTTTCTTGTGGCACTATGCGTTCCCAAGCTGCACGCAAAGTACTCTGACCCTTGCCAAGAAATGTGAGAATTTTCTTCTTGCACTACATGTTCCCACACCAAAAAGTACAAAACATATTTATATTAAAAAAATATATATATATATATAAATAAATATATATAAATATATATAAATATAATATAAATAATATAAATATAAATATAAATAAATAAAAAATATAAACAAAATTAATTATATAACAGAAACATTAAATTAATTTTATATATAAATATATATAAACAAAATTAATTATAAATAAAATTATACATGTACATATGTATGTATGCATGCATGTATGCATGCATGTCTAAAGAAGATTGTAGGAAACTGCAACGTACTGTAGTAAGAGATGTCGATATGTAAAATTCACTTTGCGCGCACAGCTGATGGACCTCGGTCTGAAACGTTCATCAGGCTTCTGTTCCCAGCACTTCTCTCTTCTGAATGTAGATCTTGGATGTTGTTGCATTCTAGCAGTTTGGGGGTCACAGCCCCTAGTGCTCAGATTACTACTGAACCAGTGTTTTATTCACCTTCAGCTGATTCTGAAACGCCCTCAAGGACAGAACCGTCTCACTCGTTACACAACTACACCCAGGTAAATCCACTGGTCAAGTGGCATGTTTGAGCTCTGTCTTTAATTCAAAGGTTTTCACAGAGGAAATCATCATCATCATCATCATCATCATCATAGAAACCAAACATAAGCATTTAAATAAAAATATTTAAAAAACAAAAAAACAAAAAATAAAAATAAAACCACAACAACCTCTGACAGTTTGAAGAAAAACAAGCAGTCTTTCCCCCCCTGTTGGACATACAAGTTACCACTGTCAAACTGTGGCATGTGTGTAATAATGCAATTTAAAAAGAAGCGTCATTATTTCTGTGAAGCCTGTGCATTCATCTTCATTTCATAAACTCTTTTTTCAAATTTTCTATGACTGTTGACATGAGGGATTGTGTTACTGACACATGAAACTGAAATGCTTCCCCTGTCAATATACGTGGGTTACCTTGACAATGTTACTTTGGTTACTGAAATCAAGCCTCAGGTAAACTGAAAGAGGCTGCACTGATCCTGCGTGGACTTAAAAGCAGAGCATGTAGTCTGTCTGAATAAAAAAATACAACAGTTCATAAACCTCCTTTTCCTTATTCGCGTTTCTCATAGCAGTCGCGTAGGCTTTTCTCTACTCCAGCTGTTCCGAACGAAGAGGGCAACAATCAATCACTGTAGTAATCCTCCAGATAACGAAACTCAGAACGGCAGAACACAAAAATAAACAAAACAGATGACACATTGAAAAAAAAAAAAAAAGGTTTCCTTTTAGTGTAGACAAACGGATGAGTTAAAAAGGTGAAGTCCTGTATGATTCCAGCTCCAGAGCTGGCAATTTCACACCTGATTGGACAGGATAGACCTGCCAACCTGACCAATCAGACGACAGATACAACTCTGAGGTAGATCGACGGCCAAGCTGACCCGGACATCAAAAGAAACAGTCACACAACAGACACACATAAACCTGTTTAACTATCTCGTTAAAAGATCAAAGCCTCTTTTCAATCCGCCTGTTCAACCTTTGATTTCTTTCCGTGTATTTCCTTATTCTAAGATACGTCATGTCTGAGTATATAATTGAATAAAAACTTGATTAAAACCGAGTGCCAAGGTTGGCAAAAAAGGCACAATTTCCAAACTTACATACACCTAGCTTACCCGTGCACCTTAGCGACAGCCCACACAAATAGGAATCAACCACTGGTCTTTGGTGGAAACTATATCAATTGCCTCGATGTATATATTTTTATTGCCGTAATTCATTTTCTTTGCAGGACTCCATTCTAATTGAACACAAACAAGCTTATTGTTTTGTTGTTTCAGATTGCGTTTGCTCCTTGTCCACAAACACTCCCTGGTATACTCTCCATAACCGTCTTATCTGTACTTACATGCTCCATTTTTAAACAGAATAAAAAGTTTAGTCTAAAGCCAATGATTGACAGCTGCAGCCCTTAATATTGCAATGAACTGGAGGGATTACTGCTAAATGGAATTGCAGAAAAAACCTGGAATTTATTTCCTATCAAATTATTCATTTATAAAAAGGTTTTAATTTTTACTCCTTTTGTACAACTCTCACTTTCTATCTAGAGAAACATTGCACTTCTGCCTCTCAGTACGAGAAATTTCTACATACTGTGCTAAAACCAAAAGGAAAAAAACAAAACAAAAAACAAACAAAAAAACTGGCATAGGAAAAAACAAAAACAAAAAACCGTCATAATCTGCCCTCTGAAAACTACCAGCAACATCTCCCTAGTGTCAAGCCCTTCCCAAACTCCTCCCCTCCCTATGCTCCACCCACACCCCTCCCACCTGTCCATCCCTGTTCCCCCTCCCCTCCCCTGCAATAAAACAGCTTTACCTACAACTACCACATCAAGTTTGATTGAAAAGGCAAGACAACCTTATATGGGCACGCTCAGAGGAAAGCATTTCTCTCATGTGAAACATCTGCTTTGACTGACGAGAGGGAAGACCAATAGCCAGCGAGCGTTTCATCAGCCTTCCTAAACCCCTTTCTACAGTATTTACAAGGCAAATTTCTTTTACTAGGGACCAAAAAGGCAAAGTGCGGAAGACAAAAGCAAAAAGCAACTTCCCCATTGCTACTACCACAGCAAATGTGTGTGTGTGTCTGTGTGTGTGAGAGAGAGAGAGAGAGAGAGAGAGAGAGAGAGAGAGAGAGAGAGAGAGGAGAGTGTGTGTAGCAAATGTGTGTGTGTGTGAGTGTGTGTTTCAGAAACGGTCAGTAAAAACACACTAAAAACCATACTAAAAACTCCTCTCATGCATCTAAAGGTACTAACACACTGCGTTTGTGTCCTGTAATCACAGATTTCGTCTGTGCCTTAGTCCTTGGTAAAAAATAAGCGTTTGTCTTCGTCTCTTTTCCTTTCATTAGCAAAATAAAACTTTACTTCTCTCCTGTGTCTGTTGTCTGTGATGAATTGCATTGTTTTGGTTGCTGAAGACGTGTTGCACCTGTCAAGGCCCTCTGAGGTGGTTTGTGTTTGGCTAATTACACCATGGACTTTTTTGGAACCTGTGCAAAAGTGTCATTTTCTCTATGATGTCACTTCCTCTCTGAAGAAGCTGAGCCTGTAGTCATAGCAGCCCTCCATGACCCCAACTCTGACTGCACACCTGTAAAATATATATATATATATATAGAGAGTGAACAATTTAGTGTGGCGTGAGTACAGTCAGGCAGAAGCCATTTTGGTGCCAGCCTGTCCTTAACTAGATGGGACTAACCTCTAAATCTGCTTAGGCATTTTCAAACTGTTCGGCCCCTCCTTGTTTTAATCTTTTTGCATGTTTTTATTTTTTTAAAGATTAGTCTTCCTTGCAGAAACCTGGCATGTGCATAGTAGTTACAGGTATAAACATCCAATATCATAATTACAAATAAATTGTAATACAGACTAGAAACCCAATGTGATCATTACAAACACTGTGCATTAGAGACTACATAGACTGACAGGTTGCAGTGCTGTACACTTAATGGTCATCAACACCGTCTGTCCTACTGAACACGGCTTTGAGAATTACCCTCTTATTGCTTGCTGGGTTGGAATGGGTAAGTGGAGGGATCAGTGGAGGTCATATCCTGGGGCTGAGCATTGGGATCCTAACAAGATAAAAATCACTCCTGAGTCACAGATTAAGATATTTATGAATAATGTAATGTAAATACAAAATATAAACACCAGGATGCATGTGATTGAGCAATGAAACATAGATAGGCACGCTCAAAGCAGACAGTCTACCAACTTACTTAAAACTCAGTCGTATAATATAAACAATATAGTCGTAAAAGGAGGACAAACCTCAGCGCCAATGGCCGTGGGTTGGATATGTGCGTACTGAGGAATATATGCTCCTTGCATAGCTGTATTTGCAGGAATAAACTGCAATCAAGAAGCAAAAGAGGATTAGCATGACTAGAAAAGACAGCATTGGACAGATTTAAGACGGCGGCAGGAGTTTACGGCTCTTACAGTTGCAGTGCTCCCTAGAGAAAGATGGCCCATCTGTTGAGTCAAAGGAGCCAACATGGAGGACGGCTGCAGTGACATGGTGTGCTCCATAGAGGGCGACAGCACAGCTCCCTGAGGAAGAGACGTGCAAAAACGTCAGAGCACAGCGAGTCAGGCGTACTTGCTAATCTCAGCATAGACGAGGAGAGAAACAAAGTGAGAAGGAAAGAAGGTGAAGCTTTGGGTGAAACCATCTGTCAAAGAGATCAGACAACATATGAACTCCTAATGTCATAGGCAGGCATACCCACACACTCCCCTTCACGCACGCACCCATCCATAAGTGCACATACTCGTGAAAGGAGACAGGCAACGTGTGGTATATTTCTCTTACCGGGTGCTGCATAATATAAGGCTGATGTGTCATCCAGGAGGGGTTCTGGACCTATAATATCACACACACAGAATGAAATCCACAGATAAACGGAGGTGCCGTTTGAAAATGAAACCCTCAGCAAGATGGGCACAAAAGAACACCAACTATACTGGCACAGCTGTGTTGCTCTTCTCATCCCTCCTGTAAGGGCGGGGGGGGGGGGGGGGGTGTAATGGCCACTTTGTCTGCCCCTAGTCCCCCATGTTGCTCACCCACTCAGCCCTTCAACTCAATAAATACAGACCCCCCCCCCTCCGCCCCCCCACACACACACACCCCACAAGGCAGCGGTGCGGAAAGAGAGCGAAAGAAAGACAGACAGAAATATTCTACCGGATAGGCAGAGACGGGTGCGATATAGGGCGTCATGGCTGTCTGGGCCATGATCCGGTTCCCCATGCTGTAGGGAGGGGCGTAGTACCTGTTGTGCAACAGAGTGATACAATACATTGAAACAGGTCGAGCTTTACATTTAGCAGTTATTTAACTAACACTCATTCATCATAAAGTCAAAGCACAGGTGGCGGACCATTACATTTAGCTTGACTGAGTAAACTCACTATAAATATCCAAATCCTCTAAAATTCCCTCCTAAAAGAATGTTCTACCCACAGGACTGATTTGCAACCTTAAAAAAGAAGTGATCCTGTTCAACTGACAAGCATTTCAAATATTCCAAATCACTACATGTTAAAATGTTCCAATCACAGAGTATGACAAAGTTACACTAGACTCTAGGCTAGATTCCTGTCTAAAGTCCTGCTCCAATGAAGAGGAGAGAAGCTTTAAGCAACACTTACCCGTTCTGGAGGGCCGTCGCATTAGGGTCATAGGTCAATGTAATCCCACTCTAGGGAGAGAGGGAGAAACGGGAACAAAATCCATTTCCAAATTCTGTCTTATTAGATATACAATGGGTCACTTAAATCTTCAAAACTCAAAACAGTAAACCTTAAAGCAATGGGGGAACACTTTTAGAAATAGGCAAACATTTGTAATAAATGCTAATTAAAGCCACTGCAACCACAAGCGCACACACGCACTGAAAGACAGAAGATGGACTTACTAGTCTCACCTCGGCGTCCCGGGTCCAGGTTCGCCCGTTGGGGACGTACTTGGTCTGACTCAGACGCTTCTTCTGGCCGCCATCAGCAAACTTACAGAGCAGAGGTTCCGATGTACCTGAAACACCTCCCACACACACACACAGACCTTAAGTTTACCCTTTTATGTTTTAACAAAACAGGGACATGTCAGATTTATAGGGAAGATGGAATGTAATTTATAACTACCCAGCATTCCTGATGAGGACTTAATAAACTTCCCGTTAAAGTGAGAGATGACGGCGTCACACTTCTCCGTCGACTCCATCCTGAGAGACAGTTAGGAGGAAATAAAGAGGGATCAGGAACCAGTGATGACCTTTGACCTGGCGTACATGCATGCAGTATCCCCAACACCCTCATTAAGACGACCCCACCCACCTGGCAAAGCCTACTCCCCGACTGATGCCGTGCGCGTCTCTGAGGACGCGGGTGGAAATGACCTGTCCAAAGGGCTTGAGGAGATTCTCCAGCTCCTGCTCATCCATGGACACGGGCAGGTTGGAGAGGTACAGGTTGGTCGGATCCTGTTCCTGTTGCTGTAACACGCATGGCGCCTTAGTGTGACTACCGTTTGTCAGACACACACACACAGAGACTCACGGTCCTTACAGTGATGCACTACGCACTAGTCATGTGATGCTTCATTGGTGGGGCTTTCTGGTAGCTTTGAAATCAACAAAAGAGGGCTTCATCATTTGACAGCCAAGATTTATCCTTCTCCAAAACACTTGGCCAGCGTAGCTTAGTGATCCTCAATCACGATCAATCAAATTCTTTTCCTCTCATCCCAGCACGTCTTCCTGAAGTCAGAACGGCAGCGAAACCCCAGTGAGCTTCACTGAAGGCTGCACTGCGCCTCACGCTCATCCGACATTCTTTCTCCATGAAGCAATTTGGTTTAGAAGGGTGGCCTGGATTTACAATCCTCAATAACCCTCTAGTTAACGAGAGGTCGTAGCCATGGTGATGAACGGGGATTAACATGTGGCCTTTGGTTGACTGCGGAAGCTCCCCTTTCGAGCTGTTCTGAGTGTGGCAGTAGAAACGACATGGGGCCAAGCGATTGGGGGGGAGAAGTGTGTGTGTGTGTGTGTGTATATTATATATATATATATATATAAATAAATAATATAAACACACCACAATCTAGCCATCAACGCGCATGGCAAGCACTGACTAACGGAAGCTCGCAGCTGCACAAAAGCACATACTGTCGGGAGCGAGCGCACGGACCGGGGAAAGCGGCAGAGAGGTGGGCGGATCAGACGGGGAAGGGGGGGGAGGAATAACTGAGGACGAGCGCAGATACGTCTGTGCGAGGCGTGGGAGGAGGTCACCAAGGCGAAAGGCAGGCTTTTGCAGTTGGCTTCTCCCATACACCCACATACATGCAACAGCAATGTAGTCAGCGCTGCTCTCGATGGAGGGAACAAACGAGAGAATCAAAGAGAGAGAGAGAGAGAGAGAGAGAGAGAGAGAGAGAGAGAGAGAGAGAGAGAGAGAGAAAGAAAGGTGGAGGGGGGGGGGGGTTTAATGTTCAGAGATCCACTTCCAGATCAACTCTTGGTGCCAACAAAAGACGTCCATGCCATAAATGGAGCAAGTGATGTGGTGAATGCACGCTCACCTTGGCCATCTGGGCCTGAACGCCAGTGCTCTTCAGCGCAGACACAGCTTTCTGTGCCGAGACTGGACTGTCAAAATCCACAAAGCCGTAACCTGAAGACAGGACATGCTCCATTACTGCACATTCACAACACTGTAATATATTCATATACACGTTATGTAACACTGCACCACACATGTATACACAACATATGAAGTGTATGTTAATGATTTTTCTTGTTTTCACCTTTCTTGTCATGCGATATGTAGCATTTTGTGCAAGTAAACGCTTTGCAAAGTTACAACGCCCAAAGTACCTGCCAGATTGAGTAAATGTCTCCCACAGAATCCACATTTCACAGTTGGCTGAAACGTTGGAATTTCAGCCATTTTCGTTGTTACAAGAAGACAATCCTGTAACACTTTCCGTATTTCCCACCTACCAGCAAGCTTGGCATGCACACAGTAAGTAAGGGAAGCCAGGAAAATTTTGGTCGGTTTTTAGCCATGTCAAGGACATGCTGCGTTCTGCGCCGTGAGGGGAACTCCTTTACTCCTTTGTATGCTCGGCCAAAGGTAAACCACAAAAGTCAGTGGCTGAAATCCATTTGTACCACTGTTCTCTCTACCGTTCCAGTAATTTTACTGTGTGCTCAGCACTTCAGAGGTCTGCTTCAAGAACTGTACGCAGGTCGATGCCGGAGTTAATCCAGTTCCATCTTTATGTGTCCTAACATAAAACTCGGGTTCACAACCTGTAGGTGTGTATTATTCTTTGTGAATTTGTGATGTTCAAAGCAAAGTTAGCTACTATGAGTATTCCAGGGTGGAATTGTTGGTTGCAGCTAAGCTGCAGACCCAGCGTTTAGCTGTAGGCTTCTGGGCTAACAAGGCTAACAACTACCCTTACCGCAATACCGTTCTACTACTCAGATGCAGGCCGTTTTACCTAAAACTGATATATGGTGGTGATATTTATTTTTTTTTAAATCACTAGATGTCGAACACCGATAGTAGATTTACGGACAAGCTGTGCAAACTGTTACTATAGGCTTGTGCTAACTGGCTGGCTACATGTCTACTGCGCGCTGTGATCTTATGCATGTGTACTGAATTCTGGCTGTCTGCCGAGAACATGGCAGCTCACCAGACTGTGAACAGCCTGGAAACCACTGGACACGAACGATCTGTGACATTTCAAACACACCGGTGCGCACAGCCGCTTGGGAAAGGCGGCTCTGTCTGTACAGCGACGAAACGTGTAGGGGCGGAACCTCTGTCTGTGAACCAACCAGAACCGAGTGGGCAAGCTGACCAATCGGAGCAGACTGGGCTCGGGGGGTGGGGGTGGGGGGTGGGGGTGTTTTACTGGACAGGAGATCCAACATTGTGGAAAGAGATATGCACAGCATGAGAAAATCATGCGTTAGGGCCATAGAAGCATGTAAATTACTACATTAGACTCAAAAAGCAAACATATACATAAACATGTTGATGCAGTCTCTGCATAAAATATGGTAACAGAAGATTGACTTGTGCCATTAGAGAAATAAATAAGTCAGACAAACCTTTACATTTGTTTGTGGTCTTGTCCAAGATGGCTTTTGTGGAAACAATCTTCCCATACCTGCACAGCAAGAAAAAAAAAGGTCACAGTAAATACATCATCTGCTGACAGAGGCAGTCTGTCCACATGTGTCATAAGGCATGAAGGAACAAGTATGTGTGAGCTAAGCATAAAAGAGATGACACCAAAAAAACAACAATATGAACTCCAGTTTCAAGGCGATTGATTCAGACATAAAAAGAGGCCTTTGTAGGAGACACAGGGTGCCCTGCACCACTGCCGTCCGGCTGCTCCGATGCTGGGGGAACCCTGCAGAGCTCTGACAGAGGGCCAGCCACAGCTCGGCGTTACCGCACTGAGCTCTCAGAGTTCAAAGCAAACATGGCACACTGTAAACCAGGAGAAGAAACAACCCCGAGGCCAGCGTGTGCGCATGTGAGCGCTGTGTGCGTGCTTGTTCTCCATCAAGCCATTGAGGATGGAAAGCAGGTGTGAGCGGGTGCGTTTCTTGACACGCCTGCAGTACGGATGAAGAGAGGAGACACGCTCACCTTTCTTCATTTCCGCAACGCCCGACTTCTGTCTGGTCTTTCTTGTTGAAGGCTTAATGCTCAAGCTGCGAGACAACTGCTGACTGTCAGGAGACCTTCTGATTTTCAAACAGTTCTTCACCAAAGAGACATTTATAGCCATTTGGCCTACATTTTAAGTGTTTTTTTTTTTTTTGTTTTTAAGTGTTTATGATTCTTTAAAAGATATACGATAAATGTCAAATATGCAAGGATTATTTCTGGTGCAACTTGGGCAGTCTATATTGTTTGTAAAGGAGCTGTTCAATTCTACAGGAACTCTTTGTATTTAACGCTGTGTCAGTGAGCCCAGTCACATGGGTTAGACTATTTTTTCCAGGCTTGGTTCACCAAACTATAGCATGGAGAGAATGACCGAGAGGTTCAGCTGACTGAAGGTCTAATTTGATAGTCAACACACCATGACCACACGAGTTGTCTCTGTGCTCCCCTCTAGACACAAACATTCTTCAGAAAGTCCCGTGAAGTGAGACAAGGAAATGAGGGTAGGGAGCCAATGGGGCTTCACGTACAGATCACATGACTCCAGCACGGACGCCATGCGACCTTGGCCTTGAACCCTTCGCTCCTGGGGGGCAGGCATTGTTTCCTTGCACTGCCGCAAAATTCTGTTCGGCTGTTCCCACGACAACGACGTGCGTCTGCCTGCAGCTCATCAACAAATCCTTCATCACTTTCTACAAGATCAACAAAATTATCAGCTAGATACATTTACAGCACACGAACCAACAAAAGTCAGTATTGATGTAAAGCTTGAATAACTTGGCACTGTTTAAAAATTAATTCATGTTTGACCAGTACACAGTCCAAGGGGATTATGGACTCTCACCAACTTTCACAATTTCGCAGATTAAAATAGTGATGGCTAGATTCCCCAGATGGAACATATGATTATTCCTGACTGGAATGTCTGCACACGCGCATACAGGCCTTCTCCCTCACCATCTCTGTACACTGAGTACACGCTGTAGCACAAAAGGATGTTTAAGGTAAAAGGTCAATAAGAACCCATGAAACACCAGATATCAATACTAAGCATCTATCTGGTCTGATTGCGGTCACCACCTTTCCCAGTAAAACCCATCCATTAAGCTGCCAGCATGTGTGGGAACAGCTGTGGAGAGAGAGAGAGGGCACTTAGCACTTGGTGTCTGGATGCACTTACAAATTCCAGCTTTGTGAATTTAATTAAAAAAAGGATTACTGTACCATGTGTGACAGAGCTTCAAATAAAAAAAAAAAAAAAACAACACACCAATATCCCACCAATATATTACCAAAAACATCATCATGTACTTCAGCAGATTGGAAACGTGTTCCTCTGAGAAACTACTTGGACAACAGCAGAAAGGGAACTGATAAAATATCAGTTAGAATTAGGGGCACAAAGCTAGTTAAGTACTGAAGTGTGAGACTGTCAGCACTGGATCGACAAGCAGACAGGTTCAAGTGGAAGCTGCTTAAAGAAAGAAGGAAAAACTACGCAGTTAAAAGTGCTAATATTTAAAACATGCTTGACGTTATACCAATATCAATACGCATAGTGCTGTACATGTTACTGCTTTTAACACACAGTAAAGCATTTTTAGTATATAGTGATAAAAGTGTGTAATAAAATAAAGCTTCTTCATCTAAAACCACAGGCCCATTTTTCCTAGCTTTGCGAGCACAGGCCTGAACTCCAGCAAACAAACATTTTCGTTCTTCTTCTTGCTAAATAACTGCTGACTCAGGGCTGTTACATTCACAGTGGCCGGTTTTCACCATGTTTTTAACCAGCTGAATGCAAATAGATGCTATTGCTCTGGGTTACAGTTCGGGAGCTCAGTGTCTGCTCATGTGAGACACTCGAGCAGAGCAGCCA
The DNA here is from genome assembly GCF_041902795.1 of Electrophorus electricus. NCBI lineage: Eukaryota > Metazoa > Chordata > Actinopteri > Gymnotiformes > Gymnotidae > Electrophorus > Electrophorus electricus. The sequence continues at coordinate 401,203 of NC_137522.1, forward strand.
GGAGAGAGCGAGAGAGGGGTCATTTAAGCCATAAATAACATACCAAAACAAGGGTTTATTAGTTAAAAAGGTGATCAAAATAGCAACCTTAAATGAACAGAAATTAAGATGACAACCAGGCGAAAATCATGGCAAAGCTATGCGCTTCACCAATGAAAATTTCAGCCTCCTAATGCAAGTGAGATTCAGTGCAGCATCCCAAGAAAATATTCAAACATTTATACAATATGGAATAATCCATTTTTAAAGTTCATTTTGCATATGCTTTGATTGATTAGTCTTAGTCTTAAAGTTAAGCAGTCAGAAGTTGGGAACAAAAGGAGGAAAAAAAAAACAAAAAACACACGCTTCCTGACTAAAGCCGTTTCATTTTGTACCAAATGATTTTATATAATATATATTTTATATAAACTATATATATATATATATATATATATATATATATATATATATATAAAAAGTCTGTGTATAATCTCAGTAATATATTGGCAGACATGATCTGCATTCTGGTGGTTTCCTGGTGAATACTCACGGCTGACAAAGTTTGACAAGGTCGTGGTCAGAGGTTGAGGGGGGTAGCCCGCGGATGTAGAGGTTGGTTTTGCTGAGCTGCTCCCATCCGGTTGTGCTGCTGTTACTGCTGCTGTTGTTCGTGCTGCCATTGGTGCTCGGGCTGGGTGGGGCCATCGGGAGAGTGGGTGGAGCAACTGGAGGCTGCCAGGGTGATTGACATACAGGTTTGAGTGAACATTGAAGGAAAGCAAAAAACAAAAACAAGAACAGTGCATGTGTTTACAATCGTTAAAGATATTTCCCAAGGAAAAAATGGGTTTCCGTTCAAGAATTTACAGTGGCCAAACAATCTCAGACTTTTCTTTGATGAATCATAATTGCGCCACACACTTTTCTAAACATCATGTTATGAATGTTACTCTCCCTCTCCGTTCAGCCCTGACCCAGACAAAATAAGTGGTTTTAAATAAAATCTTTCCTCCACAAAGATCACCAGACTGAAATAACTGCAGAGTTAATGAGAACTCAAATTGAAATGGCAAATCATGCATCATTGTGTACTTATTGCAGGGTATTGTTTAATGTTTAGTGTTTATTGCACTTATTGTTTTGTACATCTAGGCTTCCTGTATTTCTACAGTATTCTAGTTCATTGGCATCTTGGACTAACCTACAGTACTGGATAGGATGTATTCTACAAGTAAACGACCAAGCACTGCCAAATGCCGTAAACGTAAATGTAAACAAGCATCATGCTCTTTATAGCTGTTTAGCAGGCTAGTGTGACGATCACAGATCCAATGAGCGTCACTGCACGAGTTAACGTGTACATGCAGCTCCTGCTATTCTTGAAGCAGCAGTTCCCCATTGAGCTCCACACCAACAGCTTACAAGTCTGAGCTACACAACTTCAGTCTACCAGTGGACCTAGCAGAGTACTACATCAGACCAAGCTACAAATAACTGAACTCTGGGAAAATGAAGTTTCAGTATGCGTCAATGGGGAAAATGTCTGCATTTTATTGAGACCTTGGATAGGACACAAATCATTCCGCAAACATTAACTAGTCATCACATCCGATTTCTAAAGAAAAGGTGGAAAATCAGTAGTTCTCCAGACCCTGAGGGCTGTGAGCTGTGCGCCTCTGTTTTATAGTGCACATAAAATGGGTTTATAGTGCAACACTGCACTCTGTGTAAACTTCAGAAGTCTATAGTATCAGAGGGGTTCTCACTGTGGCAGCTCCAGCTGTGCCCCTGGCCTTGTGCTGACCGGCCTGCTTCTCACACATTTACTACAAGATTCCTGAAGCTCTAACTAACTTCAAAAATTAATTTCTTGGTTAAAAACAATTTCTCTGAATTATTTGTGAACAAAACTTTTCCTTTTTTAAAAAATAAGTCACCAGACAGCAATGACAGACATTCAGAAGAGTGAGGCTGAAAAAAAACGGAGTAATGAATCACTAAAAACGTCTGAGCAAAACCCCTCATGTTAAGAACCAGACGTAGTAGTTTAAGCTTATGCACATATAGTACAATCTGTCTGTGCAGCGTGGCTTCAACCAAGCCAGAACTTTAGGTGTACACCCCCCCCCCCCCCCCCCCCCCACACACACACACACACACACACACACTTTAACCTGAATGAAAGGAAATGTGCCACTTTTTCAACAGGACGTGCCTTATAGTTTCTACCCAACAAATATTTGGAGTTGCGAGGCTAATGCAGCCTGACTCACAGCAGAACCTGGTCATACCACAGCACGCATCCTGATGACAAACACGCCCCCATAAACAGGGCAGCCATGTACACCGGCGTCTGGCCGTTGTGACCGATGCCTCTGCCTGGAAAAGGGAGGAAAGGAATGTTTCTCTGGAAAGGTCACATGATATGGCATGCATCATGGGATGCAGGAAGAGGAGGCCTCTGCCCACAGCTGCCTACATCACCCACTCACTTCCTGTTTCTGACTCGCTCATTAGAACAGCTTTCACTCCACTTAGCCCTCTGTTCACACAAAATGGCTGCCTATGAAAACATCTCCAGTCAAGCATTTGAATAATAATAATAATAATAATAATAAAAGGACTAGAAAGCACCATGGCAAGAAAAAGTAGAGCACGTCAAAGTCAAGCAGGTAGCTACAGCGTCCGTGGCACACCAAGAGTAATGGCTGTGGGAAGTTTACAGGCAACTTCCGCCGCTCACACGCACGCCCTGCGCGTGTCTACATGTACACAGATGAGTGCGGGTGCGAAACACCACCCAAACTCTGCTGTACGGGGGAAAGTTGCCCCACACACTGATACATTCTACTCAAGTGCCTTGCGCACGTCCGATCTCACACGCTCGGGTGAGCCTGCCATGGCGACACGCGTCCATCAGTATCTGTCAAACGCTCCCGTGAGAGATGGAAAGTCAGGAGTGGGACAACAGACAGCCCGCTCACAAAAGCCAGCGTTACTAAACAATAAACCCTGGTGGAGACGTCCTAGGGTTAGGACTATACGGTAGCTTCCAGGCCCACTGTGACAAATTACTCTGGTGGCAAAACTGTACCACGAAGGTTAGGTCCCTCTTGGTTTCTCTTCCCTTGTTATGTGCCCATGGTTAATAAACTGTACAAGTGCACTCCACAGAGAAGAAGACATGCACTGGAAATCTATGAGGAAGGCAAGCGACAGGAGAGAGAGAGAGAGAGAGAGAGAGAGAGAGAGAGAGAGAGAGAGAGAGAGAGAGAGAGAGAGACTGAGACTGAGACTGAGACTGAGACTGCGACTGGAAGCAGGCATGAGGAAGAGGTAGAGAGGGGAAAAGCAATGGAGAAGGGGAGAGAGGGAGAGATCAGATTCAATTTCCGGGACATCTTTCAAGCGTCGGCGGGTCCCCTGGGTCCTGTGCTATGTGCTGCAGTCATCCTGCGCCATATGGTTCCTATAAACTGTGAAATCCCAGAGTCCTGTTAACCTCTGCTGCTTCTATTACACCCATCAATCTGAGCAGCACAACATAAGAATATATGCAAATGTGTGGATGTGTGCATATCCGCTTCCGTTCAGTGTACAGCTCTACCTCAGAAAACTTAAGACTGGCATTTAGAAATATGTGCATCTCTTGTTTGCAAGGTAGCACGTGTCCTCATTAACATAAGCAAACCTTCATGCAGAAACACGAACAAAAACCAGTATTGACTACTGGCCCCTTTGACCTTCTCCTCATCAGGCCACACCCAACAATTCCCTTCCGTACCAACTGCTGTAAGATACGGTACAAGCTGATGAATATGCATGACCCAGAGGTTTACTGCGCACACCCAAGGTTCTCCTGACAGAAGTTGCCATGGGAAACTCTCCTCAATAGAGCCTACAGCACCGTTTCACTTCTCATTAACACGACTGTGCTAATATTTCTGCCAAACTAACCCTTGAAAAGACCACCAGTCTTGTTAATGAGATACTTAGGAGAGATATCACTGTAACTCGCCCCCAACGCAGATATTCTGGTGGAAAAAGGCCCTAAGCACAACTGCAGACACGTCTAAAGCAATAGACCAGCGCTCTGTATTATTACAACTGCGTTCATTCGCTCGGAAATGATAAAAAAAACAATTAAGGCTTCATTTTTAACGCGAATTTCACCTTGATTGGAGTAATTGTAAATTCAGTTGTGTGTCTGCATCGCGGGCGTATTTGGTTGAGTGGTATTAATATTTGAACGCAATAGGCCCACCCGTTATGAACGGAGTGGGAATAATGAACATTAACCCAGCCAGCAGGCCTGGCGGAAGCGTTACACAACGAAACGAAGCGAAACGTGAAGGACCCGCTGCAGGTAACCCAATCACGAGTGTATATTCCCCTGTTCACTGCCGTGTTAAAATGAAAGGCTGTGTGGCGGAGGCTGGACACCCGCGGGGTGTGCGCGTCCGCTGTGCATCGCTCCGAGCGTGTCCTGCGACCGACCTGCTTTCGGTAAGGTGTCCTCACTGGGTTGGCCGTGTTGGCGAAGATCATCCTCGTCTTCTCCTCAGTAATAATAATAATAAAAAAGAGATTTCTCCGTAACAATATAACAGGATATCAGGCTACAGTAGAAGTAGAGGTCTTCCACATCGCCCTCCAGCCGTCCTCTTGCCGAGCAGGTTCCACCGAAAACGCTCTTTGCGTAAAAGGAGCGTGTAAGGTTTATTCCCACCTCGGCCAGTCCGACCAGTTCGGGTAAATGGTCCAGTTCATTGATCTTCGTTCTGTTGCCCGCAAAGACCCACCTACTGTGGACTGATCCACGCTTCACTCGCACTACGGGGGCACCGCATGTCTAATAGCAGGCTGATTTTATTTTTCCGAGTCACTCTAGCTATCACTAAAAGCTTATCCTCACAGATTTATTCACATTATTTTTGCCACAGGGATATACAGAGATCGAGCACGCTAGAGTGTTTTTTAAATTTGACGGCAGAATTGTGTTCCCCTACATCGAGGTCTTGGTGGATCCCAACACGCATACCACACATTCCACAACCTAACCATCAGATTTCCATCTACAATCCTGCCGTAGAAATGTGCCAGAGGCCACTGGGCATATCCCAGTATCGCGCATTTTCCCAGTAACCAGAAGAAACACGTGGTCCTAACACACGATATTAAGATTATTCATGAGCAGACCTAATTACCAAAACCTGGAAAAATAACACAGCTCAACTCCTGACGGGGTGCTGTAACTGTTCCTGGGTCAGTAATATTCAGTTTGCCGCAGAAATAACATTTGGGATTAACCCGGGTGGATTTACCTATCTATACATATGATAATGCCCTGCTGTAATCGTGTTTCGCACCTCCCTTACGGACTGGATGAAGACTTAACACCCCAAAATAACAGGCATCTTCGTGTAAGCACTAGAAATGCCAACATGAATTTAATGAATGGCATTAATATTAATATATAGTTAAATGTGACCTACACTGAGTTGATACATTTAAAAGTGAGCAATACTTATGCCTTAAGTTTAAGATCTAGTTTTGTTTGAGGTAACGAGGTTTGCTTGTGCAAGTAAAACACGACAATGTTACAATGATAAGACAGCCCAGTCATTTCACTCACAGGCTCGGGCCTTGCAGTAGAAATGGTTCGGCCTGTGCGATACTCTCGGAGGGAGTCATAAGGCCGCTTGTGGTCACAGGTTGAGAGGGAGATGGGAAGCAGAGCATGGTAGTGGCAGAGCACAACCTTACATGCGTGTGTTGCTGCCAAACAGATTTTGTATGGATTTGTGTGCGAGAGTGCATGTAATCAGGACTTACTAACAGAGCACAGTGAAATGCTAGTCTAAAAGTGTAATGAACAAATCAAAGATAGAGAGATTTAAAATGAATATAGGTTACTAAGCACCACAGTAAAAAGTGAAGGGTGTAGTTTAGTGGAAACCATGACTATCAGTACCACAAACCACTTTCACCACAATAATATTATGAAACTAAACATAATGCATCAACTGAGGCATTTTATTGTAAATGGATTAGTGTATTGCCCAGAAATAGTTTTAGCCCCGTGATCTACAGTCTACAGAGGCACAAATTTCCACAAACAGGTAAGGTTAAAATTATAAAAATGTAAAAATATAGAAAATATGTGTAAAATATGTTAATAACACAACAATGCATAAAATGAAATGTCCTTGGCATCAAAAAGATGCTCATTGTTTCAATTTGCTTTTTTTCTTAGAACCATTCATTTAAATGTTTGAAAGGTTTTATTGTTAAATAAACAATCTGAGAAAGCAGTCTTATTATCAAGCATGGGAACCATTGTGCTATATCCATATTCTAGGGCTTCACAGGTAGAACTGAGAGTGAAAATATCATCTAAACTCATGTTTTATAAAACACAGGCTTAGATAAATGACTAGCTGCAAAGGTTCTGACATTAAACCCCAACATTAGTAAAGGTGCTCCTTGTCCCAGCTGCCCTGGAACAATTCATTCTTCTGCACTGAAAGCAGCCTGTTCCACTGCGGCAGGGTCTTTATAGAGTGGGTTGGACATGGAAGGTCAAACCAGAATGAAGACAGACAGTCTATCTGGTTAAAGGCGCAAAGTCAATAGGTCAACAGAGGGAAGCGAAGGACAGAGAGAGAGAGAGAGAGAGAGAGAGAGAGAGGGAGGGAGAGAGAGAGAGAGAGAGAGAGAGAGAGAGAGAGGGAGAGAGAGAGAGGGAGAGAGAGAGAGAGAGAGAGAGAGAGGGAGAGAGAGAGAGAGGGAGAGAGAGAGAGAGAGAGAGAGAGAGAGGGAGGGAGAGAGAGAGAGAGAGAGAGAGGGAGAGAGAGAGAGAGAGAGAGAGAGAGAGAGAGAGAGAGGAAGGGAAAGACTGAGGTGGGGGGGATTCAATAGAGTGGAAGGTGTGACACAGGGAGAGAAGCATGCTGGGATTGTGTTTGTAAATGTCTGCATGAGGCAGTGTCAGTACAACTGCTGACCCTGCACTCATGGGTCATGTTTACTTGCACAGTCTCTCTTCTGCTAAGATAATGATGGTGTTTTCAAGGTTTATGATGTCATACACTTGTAAGCTGAATAACAGAAGTGAAATGAATCATTTGAGAGTACTTCCTCATCTTTTTTGTTTAAAATATACTACGGCTGTACCTTTTTTTCTGCCTCTGAATTTGATATCCATATCCTCATTATCTAAAATGATACGCTTTCAAACATGGAAGATACTGAAACATGCCTGGCATTATCTCATACATCATTCACAATCACCAGTCAACAAACACACCCACCTCCCTGTGGGTGTCCAGTCACTTCCTGTCCAAAGGTCACGGGTTTTTAACATTCATCCCATCCTCCCTTCCAGCCACTGGCGCACACACTTTCTCCCACAACCACAGGCATGCAAGCCACAGCGGAGAAGACAAGGGAAAGGCGTGCAGTCCTGGGCCCATGTGTCTGAACCGAGGCCGTCACCTAGCAACCTTCCAAACTCGGCACGTAAACAACGAGTCCGTCGAGCCTAGGCTGACATGTTTGCGTAATCGCTCTGTGGTTTCAGGTCCTGTTCCATTTGCTTAGAGGACAGCTTTTTAAAAAAAAAAAAGTGCATGCTGTGTTTGCACAGTACACACGTACGCACACTCACACACACAGTGGAAAAAAAATAGGTTGACAATGGACCATTTCAAAGGCAGTGGTCCTCGTAGGGTCACATTGTACCAAGCAGGGCATCTGGCCCATTGGCCAGGACACAGATAGAGGAGATAGACAGAGCAGATAGACAGCAGATAGACAGCAGATAGACAGCAGATAGACAGAGCAGATAGACAGCAGATAGACAGAGCAGATAGACAGAGCAGACAGACAGCGGATAGACAGAGCAGATAGACAGCAGATAGACAGAACAGATAAACAGAGCAGACAGACAGCAGATAGACAGCAGATAGACAGAGCAGATAGACAACGGATAGACAGAGCAGATAGACAGAGCAGACAGACAGCAGATAGACAGAGCAGATAGACAGCAGATAGACAGAGCAGATAGACAGAGCAGACAGACAGCAGATAGACAGCAGACAGACAGCAGATAGACAGAGCAGACAGACAGCAGATAGACAGCAGACAGACAGCAGACAGACAGCAGACAGACAGCAGATAGACAGCAGATAGACAGAGCAGACAGACAGCAGACAGACAGCAGATAGACAGCAGATAGACAGAGCAGACAGACAGCAGTCAGACAGCAGACAGACAGCAGATAGACAGAGCAGACAGACAGCAGATAGACAGAGCAGACAGACAGCAGATAGACAGAGCAGACAGACAGCAGACAGACAGCAGATAGACAGCAGATAGACAGAGCAGACAGACAGCAGTCAGACAGCAGTCAGACAGCAGTCAGACAGCAGATTGACAGAGCAGACAGACAGCAGTCAGACAGCAGTCAGACAGCAGTCAGACAGCAGATAGACAGCAGTCAGACAGCAGATAGACAGCAGTCAGACAGCAGACAGACAGCAGATAGACAGCAGTCAGACAGCAGTCAGACAGCAGATAGACAGCAGTCAGACAGCAGATAGACAGCAGTCAGACAGCAGATCTCTGAGCACGTGCTTCCCTTTCTGTCACTGAGGCTTACAGGTCCAGCTCACCATGACACGCAGCTAAAGGTCAGGCACTCAGTACACAGGTTACAAAACACAGGTAAGTCTGACTTGGGTCATTGTTTTCAACACAGCATTGCCTCATACAATAGGTCTGCCTCTTTTTTTTGCATCTTAATATTTAAATTA